>NC_056744.1:391873798-392116298 GCF_019279795.1 Protopterus annectens
GGGAGGCAGCTTAAGTTGGAGTGCCGGGTCAGGATTTTGGACAGGGCTGGGGTTTTCTCGGGTTGATTAATTATTTTGAAAGCTTCAATGAGTTGATTAAATTTGAGGAGATTAGGCAGTTCTAGCCAGTCAAGTTTCTTAAGGTATATATACACACACACATATGTATACATACATACATATATATATATATATATATACATATATATATATATATATATATATATATATATATTAACACACACACATATGTATACATACATTATATATATATATATATATATATATATATATATATATATATATATATATATATATATATATATATATATACACACACACACACACACACACACACACACACACACACACACACACACACACACACACAGATATATATTTGTAGCATAATGGCCATTTTGACCATCTGAAAAGTTTTGTTTAGCAATATTTTAAAAGAAGGGACAGGAACAGCATCTTTGAAGAAAGCTGTTGTGGCTGTATGACCCAATAAGAGTAAAGACCAGTCAGACACAGCCTCATATTGACCCAGTTCAATTCTGAACCACGAATATAAAGTATTTAAGTTGATATTGACTGAATGGCTAATATGTTGACAAAACTGATAAAGAGTATGGATCAATGTGTTTTTTTGGAGGGGAGGCAAACATTTGACAACATTAACAGAAGTACTGCTAATTCTTGGTGGGTCTTGATATAGGGAAAGCATACATTAGAGTCAGCTTGTATTTTATGAGTAGGGCAAAGGTATTTTCTGTTTCCTGAGGAAATAAGTGGGTTAATTAAATTAAGGGTTGGGGGCAAGAATTAAGATGAGGGGTCCTCACTGACAAGCTGTGTTTGAAAAGAAAAACAAGACAGGGGCGTCTTCTCCTTTGTCATTTGCTTTATTCTTAAAGCCACTGGTAAAGAAAATAAGACATTCAGAAATTCATGGATTTAACTAGTATGGTCATTAAGAAAATATCCTTATTAGCAAATGATATAATCCTGTATACGATAAACCCAGAAAAGGATATTTTAGTGCTGTGGAAATTCACATAGTTTCAAGTTTTTCCCCCTATATTATTAAAAAAAATGAAAATAAAACAAAGACTACAGTGGTAAACTATGTTCCAGCACATGAAACAGTTCATCATGGGGACATAAGACGGAAGTATTTGCGAATATAACGAAAAGGATTTGTTTATGGCCGCCAAGGATGTGTATGAAGAGAATAAACTAAACAAAAGATAACACAAATACTGACAAGTTGGAAGCTCCTGACTATTGGATATGGAGAGAAAGGTCTAAGCAGTGAATTTTTTTTTGGTTCAGGATGCTCAGACTAAAGTTTCATATACACAACATAAACAGAAAACTACAAATTAAAGTAGAAAGGAGATTCTGATAAAGTGTTGGGAGTGAGCAGGATTTTTGGAGCAGGCCCTTAAGGAGAGTAACTGTATAGTACTCTGTATGGTTCTTACATTGCAGAAGGTATTTCAAAAACTAAGCCAGCAAGGGAATGGAGAAAGAGATTTTACCAATAGGGATGCCTGCAAGTAGGGGCATTAAAAAAAAAAAAAAAAAAAAAAACCAAGAGGAGGCTGGAATTATTGGTGAAATTATTGGCAGACAAGGTACTGAGAGCAAATAGCTAGGGGAGGGAAAGTTAAGAGTGAAATGAGGCCAAGCAGACGTTCAGACTGCAGACTGGAAACCGTCTTTCCTACTAGGGACCGATTACAGAGTATAGGCAAGGCAAATAGAAAGGGACAGGGGGATGCTGAGTTAATGGCCAGCACTGACTGAGTTTTTAGTAGAATCCAGAATAGAAGCCGCTTTAAAAAAGGGGACAATAAATTGGTAGGGCATATAAGCAATGCACAGCAACTTTCAGAATCATTCAGATGTCAGAATACAAAGCTATGAGAATAGAAAGTACAAGGAAACAGTGATAGGGAATTTTTATTGCACCCATTTATGCTACAAAGTCCAAAAGGTTTAGGATTTTTGCACTGAACTGTTTGCATAGGTATTTTTATATCCCAAGCAGACTAGGCTTCAGAGAATTTTCACTCAGACAGCAAAGGGTGGAGGTGCAATGGGAAATAGAGGGGTCGCTGGGTACCTGGTTTTGCAAACATAGCAAGTTTGCAGAATTTAAAAATTCCATAGGAGATACTTCGTCATAATTCTTGGGGGAGCAAATTATAGTAACTAAGGAAAGAATTCTTTTGAGCTTGGATACAAAACTGAATTACCTAGACATAATAAGGCATTAATAAGTTTAATGTTATGACCTGACAAAAAAAGCAATTACTAGAAAATTGAAATTACAACCAGCTGTAACTGAAGTACCGAATGCTGTAAAGGAGATAAAAGAAAAATGACTTATTTAACATTCTTTTTACTGGGAAAGTCCGACTGGGACAGAGCCCATTTTCAGCAGAGGCCCAGGGAGAAATGTTCCAGACAGGTCTTTAGAATGTGGGAGGAAACTGGAGCACCTGGTGGAAACCCACACGAACACCGGGAGGACATGCAGACTCTACACAGAAGGCACTCCAGCAGAGAACCGAACTGGAGATCCTCTTGCTGTGAGTCAACAATGCTCACCGCTGTTCCAACTGCTGCACCACTGAGCTGCCTCAGGGGGATCTTTAGAAAAGGGAAGGAGCAAATCATGTTGAAATAGAATTTATGGCAATAATACATGAGGAATGTTAAGCGGGAGGAGAGAAATTTCAGGGAAAGCGCGACTTAAGCAATGTGTATAATGCTGGATTGAATGATAATGGTTAAAAAAAGTATAATGCTTGAAAAATAGAAAAAAAAACATTACATTTATCTGTACCCATGTTGCTATTAAACTTGTGGACTTGGTGTTAAAAAGAAACACTATTATGAATGTAAATTTGCCTGTGTCACAAATAATAATTCAATAAAGGTGTTAAGAAAAGAAAAAAAACACAAACTATTTTGATGTACCATATATTCTATGTTATGGTAAAAACTCGACAGTTGTTAATAATAGTGAACACCTAAAAAGCTATGGTTAAGCAGAGGATTGAGTGCCATTTACTTCTAGAGAGAGATTTTTCTGCCAAGAGTAGACTCTGAGAACTATTCCAGGACTGAAAGAAGAACAACTAGGAATACTGGAGGAGGACCAGGGGCTTCCAAGACTGCTGCAAGTTGAGCAAAAGGTTGGTTGCAGCTCTCCACTTTTATCAATTTGGGTAAAATTCACTTACTAGCTATTAATTACAATGCCTGTATGCCTGCAAAGAAATCTGGAGAAAGTAAGAGAAAAAAACAATAACAAAAGGAGAAAAGCTATTCCTGTTAGAACCCTTGCAGATATTCAGCAAAAAGCAGTTGAAATTTCAACTTTTAGTATAGGTGACAGCTTCCGGTACTTTAGAAGAAAACATTTTAAATTAATCCAAGTGCGACTGAGTTATAAGTGAGATACTAGTGGGATATATGCAACCAAATGGCAAAAGACCAGAAAAAATAGAAATAATAATTCAGATGAACTGACAAAACTAGAGAAATAAGAGGGTAAAAATAAAGGAACGACTGGGTGAATATTAGGCTTCAAGAAACATGGTTTTAAAAATTAGAAACAACACATACAGATAACCTAAAATTTCCTGATATACCAGATAATATGCATCACATTTACTGCAGTAACTTTATGCAAGTAAATGGATGGGTGTTACACAAACAAAAAAAAAGTTTCAAAAATAGTACAGTTAGAAGACAAAGCATCCAAAGATGACCAGAGAATATGCAAAAAGCTAATGCATTAACTTTATGAATGTACAAATAAGCAAATGGGCAGGGCTTCCACAGCAGGACTCAACTAACAGGGCACACTGTTTATGTTGCAATCCTGGCCATAAAAAAGCAGCCAAGACTTGTATTAGTAAAGATTCAATCATATCAGAAAAGGCTGCTTCTGACAAAACTATGGCAATGTGACAAGTCCTTAAAAACTGGGGACAATAAAGTATTTGTGGAAAACGATTACTCATATACCAGGGGAAAAGAGAATAAAGCTTATCCCTGCAATCAGGGAATACTAAGAATGAGTGAGTGAGACTGAAGTTGCTATATATTCAACAGGCTTCAGAATATTTTTTTTCCTGGAGGATCCAGTACATTTTTATATGCAGACCAGGCTAAGGAGGAAATAAAAAGTTCAGTCAACAAAGAGTAACCCAGCAAGATGAAGAGGGCTGTGCTTCTCATTCACTCTGACAATGGCAAAGACCAGAGAGAGACTTTACCAGTGAAACCTTTCTCTTGTTCCAAAGGAAAATGTTTGAGTGACATAAAAAGCCCAGAAGCTGACTAGAACAAATCAGCAGTACTTTGGACATGAACTAGACTAATGTTGGGAGGTCACGATGATCATGATAGGGCGGCTCAGTCACGATGATCATGATAGGGCGGCTCAGTGGTGCAGCGGTTAACGTTGTCGCCTCACAGCAAGAGGTTCTCCGGTTTGATTCTCGGCTGGGGTGCCTTCTGTGTAGAGTTTGCATGTTCTCCTCGTGTTCGTGTGGGTTTCCTCCGGGTACTCCGGTTTCCTCCCACATTCCAAAGACATGCATCTGGAGCATTTCTCCCCGGGCCACCGCTGAAAACAGGCTCTGTGGAACCTAGTCGGACTTTCCCGGTCAACAAATGTTAAATAAAAATAAAAAAATAAAATAAATGAAGACTAACAATATGAAATTAATGAATAAATGGAAAAAACTGCAAAGCATAAATCCCATTAATTGCACTTTAGACACATGAACTGTGGCCCTAGAAGTGACTGAAAGATTGGTATCTTGTTGATTGCGCTAAAGCATAAACCCTGCTTTCGCATCAATGATTAGGACAACGACAGGCCTGAAAAAAAAGTCAAACTTTTTGGTCTTAAGAATTCCTTTACAGTATAAAATACAATTTATATCCTGAATTTTTTTTTTTTTACAGCATGTGGAGGTATTTTAAATGTGCAGTCTAATAATTTCATCAGGGACTGCTGTATATTCTGGTGATAGTAATGCAAAAAAATATTTAACTGCGAAATAGTCAGGCTTTACACTGTAACGAGATTAAAAAGACTGGAAAGAAGATGTGTGGCATTCAGGAGGGATCCAAGTGTATTGGTGATATATGCAAAAGTTTAAGATATAGACAACAGATTTTGTAAGCAAATAGGCTTGAAAAACAAAAGAGAATGATGAAAAGTATGGAGTTGCTTCCTGTAGCTACATAGTTAATATCCATGTATTTATTTTTATTAGCACCTGCTTTTAGCTGAAAACCAGGAGCAAACATGTGCATGTAATTCCTCAGAGGTCTGACCAGTGTGTATGGAGTGAAATCTACAAGGGTTCTTTCTTGCATTTACAAATTTAATAGTCCCCCCCCCCCGTTAGCAAATGCTTTTAGTTGAGAATCATAATGTGCTGCATCTTATGTGATATATAAAGGTCATAGGAAGGATCACGGTACGACCACAATTCAGTTGTGGCTCCTGTTATAAAGAATGTTATTTAATACTACTATGCTACACACACAGTCATTGTAGTCAGCCAATTGTTAGCAAACTGACTGGGCTGCCTATCTATACTGGGTCATTTCCAGACCTTAAGTACTGCCCGTTGTGCATTTAGTGTTTATCTGTTCACACCAGCTTGGTTATTATTGTAGCAGGCAAAGCTTACGTTTGTGTTAAAAGATACTAGGTTTCTGGATGCACACACTTAATGAAAATAAAAAAAAGCATATAGATTATATTCATAAAGTAGAAGACTGTCTACTAGGAGCTAAGACAGTACAAGAATACAGACTTGAGAAATGGAATGATCTAGCAGATTTTTAAAATTCCCTATAGAGTACTTTGACAGAATTATTGGAGGAACATGTAACTAAGGAAAGGATACTTTTGAGTTGGGATACTGGAACCGATTTGCCTAGTTAGAATAAGACCTTACTAAATGTAATTTTACCAGCTGCCAAAAAAAGCAACCAATAGAAACTATAAAATCAAAATCTATTCCCAAACTAAGGGGAGTTTTTGGATATTGTAAAGAAGAAAAAACTGGAGGTTGGATCTTTAGAAAAAGGATCAAACTGTATAGAAATAAATAGAACCTGTGGGAACAATATATGCAGAATAATGTTCAAGAAGAAGACTGAGGTTTAAGGGAAGTCAAGAACTGAGACATTTACATAATACTGAGATGAATTAAATTTTTAAAAAGACAAATTTACACTGCATGACAAACAATTGAGATTTATTAGAGGTTTTCATTTAACGTATATAATTCCATGTTACAGATTATAAATTACAAATGTGATAAAAATGTAGGAAAAAAAAAACGACATCTATAGAACTCAACACTATCTCCTTCCCATTTTTAATTTTCATGGACAAGGTATAGAGAACATTTGAAATATCAAGCTTGGGTTTGTGAAAAACTGCCATCTTTTTTTTGTTTGCAGATGATACGGTCTTCTTAGGTTAAACAATTATGAGCTCCAGCACCTTGCCATTGGGTGTGAAGTGAATGTGATGAAAAACAGCACTTCCAAACCACAGGTCATAGCTCTCGTCCAAATTGTTACTCTTTCTAGGTATGCTTTGAGTGAGCGTGGGGGGACAAACCATCTCAAGTGGAGTAGTCTTACTGAGGTGTTTTGCTTACAACTGAGTGCTGAAGTGACAGACTGAAAAGCAGACTTTGTCCATTAGTGACAGTATTGCAGTGGACTGCATTCTGTAAATAAGAGTGGAATTATAAGATGAAGCTTCTCAAACAAGTTATGCTTCTGTAAGTAAAAATGGATATAAGCTTTGCATAGGAGCAGGTCAACAACCTTAGAGGACATCAGAGTATAGCCACTACTCCTACAGGCTGACAGTATCTAGCATATATGGTTTAGATAACCTTCTGAGGATATCCGCCAACCAGCATCCCCCACTTAAAGTATACCAGGACTGGGAGAAGGCCCTGGAACAAACCCAGAACACACTGCATTCAGTGCATCTTTCAATCTGCATGGTCATCCAACAGTATGAACTGGGGCCTGCTGTGTGCCTCTCAACCTCAGAACAACAAATCTGGACAAAGCCTAAAATAATGGGGGGGGGGGCAAAAATACAGACAGATTTTAAATACTGCTTCCTATCTCAGGAAGTTACAGTGTTAGAAGAAGTTAGGTGAAGTACTCAAAAAGTACAAGGTGACCCAGTAAGTATAAAGGAACCCATTAAAATTCACATACATTGAAAGCGTTACACTCCAAGGTCAAGGTAATAAGTTGGGAACAAGCAAGTGCTTGTTTGAGGTCTTCTGCTACTTTATTACAGACGTACCCGCCCACCTTTCAACAAAAATCAGTAATCAAATTTGAAATTCAAAGGAGAAAAAGTGTTTGCTTACTGCAGTTTATGAGCAGTAAGGGGGAGTTTGTTTCAAAATGTCATGTGCACAGGACAGTGTTGTAAACTCATCTTCTTCCTAAAGCACAAAGTCTTGTTTCAGACCTGAAATGTATATGAAGTTGAAGTGTCTCGCAGTGTAACAGACAAGGGGCACGACTACAGGCGTTGAGTTTCTGTTTTAAGCGACAAGTAATCGTATTTTAGAGTGTTTTGAGTTTCTGTTTTAAGCGACAAGTAGTTTTAAATATCTGTCAATGAAGGCAGGGGTCAAACAAGATCTGAAGGCAAATCCACCTAGACAGCGAATATGACAAAATCAGGGTTCTACTGGGCAAAATTTAACAACCGTACCATCACCCAAGTACAACATGGTTATTATTACACCGCTTGCTGTATATGGACTGACACGATGGACCGGTCACTCATATCAGAAAAGTCTCCCCAAACCAACGTACCTAACGTGTTAGAAAATAAATACATACTAGAAGGAAGTAATCTTGTTTTAAATTAAATTATAAGTCAACAGTATACATTGGTGGAATGTGGTCTTGCTAATTAACTTCTGCAAATCATAAAAGGCCAGTGATGTACAACAATCATGTCATTTTACTACTATTACATATTCACGATGTCAACATATGGAGACTGTGCTGCAAGTGTTTTGAGAGACATCCGAAAAGTCAGGGTAAAGGGTCCTCCTAAAACACTTACTTTGCACATACAGCTTTACCCTAACGCACAATTCTGAAAGAAATTAAAATCGCCAGTTAATATTAGGTTCAAGAACAGACCCTTACTTATAACTAAAACTGAAACTGAAAAAAGAAGCGCCCTATTGCGGAGCTCCGCCAAAAGGCCCTTTACAATTTGCTCACAAACAAGACACTCTACTTCACTTTCGGTATGGATATACTCAATCATAGTTGATGATTATAAACAGTCAGTATTTCTTCAACACAACTAGCAAATGCCAGAATACTTAAACACAGAAATACTCTTACTACTCTCAGTGTCCTCCTGGTGCAGGAGATCCAAAGTAACTCTTTGTTCATCCGCCATGTTACTATGGAACATTGAGAAAATCGTTATATTATACTTAGGCAGTTTTTCCGGGTCTTAGTTGTGCGGAAGAAAACATCCCTGCCTATTCCGCGCCTACTCCCAGCTGAAAACCACGCCCCCAATTGAGTACGCGCACCTTCCCGGGGTCTACTTTGAATTATTTAAACATTAAGCGACCTTTGACGTGTGGAAACCCTGTATGGAGTGATTGTAATTTTTTTTGGTATGTAAATCAAATAAAATATTGTTTGGGTATTGGGGATAAAGTAGAACAAAAAAACTGTGTATAATGTGTGCCTCTTCGTGTTTTCAACGTTGGCTTTGTGCAAATTAGTAGCCTTACAATCAGTGTACGGTAGTTACGAGTCTCACAGAACAGATACAAAAAACGCATTTTTGCGGGTGTTTCTAACCAGAGAGGAGGGGACAGCAGCACACGTGCAGTGTACGGATGTTTAGGATTATAGAGCTATGTTTGAGGGTCTGCATGGTGTTGTCTTGTCAACATTTAGTTGTTTTTTCACTTTCTTGGAAGAGTTTTTGGGGGAGGGGATTCTGGAATGGTAAGGCCAGTTTTTTTAGTTGTACTTATATTTCTACTGGCCTTCTTTAATTAGTCCGGCTGTGGGTTTTTCCCCTGAAAAATTGCGGCTTTATTCAGTGTTGGGTTATTTAGGGGTGAGAAAAACGAATTCGGCACTAGTAAAGGACTGAGCTTTTAGAAATCCAGCAGCTTGAATGAGACCGTGCTTGCTTATAAAGTCTTTAGAAACAAATCTGCTTTCACAATATTTTTTGCCTGCTCCTTCAGACTACCAGTTGGGAAAAGTTCAGACGTGTAACCATGGAAGCTTCTCCTATGGAATGGCCAGGTCCAGATCTTCTGCATTAGGGTGTAGTTTTTCATTTTTTTTAAAAAAACATTTTATTAGTTGAGATTTAGATAATTTCCATTAGTTCATCAAGTTTATTTTCAGATAATATCCCCAAGTTCTTTAGTTTTTCTGCCATTTATCTTTGCAGCCATTGGGCCTCCATTCCATCTGAAGTGTGTTCAGTCCCCATCCTCTTTATTGTCTGAAGGCTCTAGGATATACCTAAGAGATGTAGATCATGGTCATCCTTCAGCAGAGATCAGGAAGTGTTTTTGCAGAAATGATGTTGAATGCTGGGCATTGTTTGTCTATAGCATATGGATGTAACTTATTTGCATGTCTTTGTGGAATGCAAACGTAAGTTATACCTGCTTGCTGTCAGTAACCAATTCCATTTAAATGTACTAACCCTAAACCTAAAAGAAGTTACCCAAATGTGAAAATAAACGTTACTTCATAATATAGCAAATGCAATCGCTTACTTACATTGCATGCCTCCCATTCTACCTCAGATGCAACACGTTGTTTTCTTTCTTAGCATAACTGTGTTATATTTTTTTTTTGGAGCTTTTTTCTTTAGTCCTCCACTGAAAAAGGGCTTCTGCCCAGTCAGACTAACCCAGTCAACAAATATCAAATTTCTGGCTGCATGCTGTAAGTAACCATTGGTGAACAAAAGACCTTGTGTAACTACTGATGTCCTTCAAGGATGTATCTGCAGTCATAACAAATGGGTTGTCCTGCCTCAGGCAGCCCTTCGGTCGGCAAGGGGACAACAGCTCCTCCAGCAAGCATACTTAAACCAGCTGTTAAAATCAGCCAGAATGTTAACGTGGCCATTTCCATCAAAGTATGCTACCATCGTAGCATACTGAGATTTATATGATAAACTGGTATGGTCTAGTGTTCTATATTAACACCACTTTTCCCTGGTCTCTAGCTGTATTTTCCTTGCTGGCCATTATTTTACTGTACCCCCCCCCCCCCCAGTTTGAAATAGTGCAGTTTAAGAAGTTTACTTATGTGTCATAACACCTATATGGGCACACTGTATTTTCCATTAATGCTGCTTGTAAAGGGGTGGGGGTTGACACCTTTTCTTAAACTCCCCCCATTTAGCTAGTCCTGAAAAATTATACAGTTTGCTGTGGTTGACTTGGTCTGTGTGACCTGATGTACTAGCACTTAGGTAATCACTCGTTTGATGTGACAGTCCTATTTTCAGACCAGTTTGGGTAAGGGGTTATGCATTTTAAAATTGTCTCTCTTCCTTTGTGACATGCATACCATAGAACTGGGGCCTGCAGAACAGGCCTTGATATATGTCAGCACTGTGTTTAACAGGCCAAAGTGCCTGTCTTGGTCCCTGTGCTACATTCTTTCACTTGGACTCCATCGGGTAATGTAGAAGACCAGCTCTATTCTCATAAAGCTTCTATACGTGTGAAATGTAATGAAGTTTTTATGATTTACAGAGTACTCTAATGCTTGTTGACAAGGATTGTAGGAATAGAGCTTGCTTTTTTGTCCAGGAGTCAGAGCATTTTAGGTTTCCATTAGGTGCTTTGGAAGCCAAAAGCTCATTTCAAAATGTGGGAAATCTGTAATGCTTTTTTGTATACTATATGTTCTCAAACGCTGTGGGAAAGTGATTCCAGTTACAAAGGGTTGCTTTCCATTTTGAGATAATTTAACACATATTCATTTTAACATTTTCTGCTAATTTACACTTGATGTAAACTGTATTGCTAATAATACTTTAGAGACAATGTTTTACCGTACCATCTTTTGTTAATTTTGTCCTGAGAATTCTGGCTTACATAGCACTGTAGCTCAGAATTTTCAAAATATGTCTGCTAACATAACAGGCTGTTTGCTAACTTACTCGAAAAAAAATTTATTTTGTGAATCCAAGAATGTTAACACTGGTATTCCACTTTTCTGTAGTAGGACCTCTACTCTTGTTCATAGGTGTGTACTAGGCTAATGGCCCTGGGGCCCTTACAAGCCTAGCCCATAGAAGTGTCCTGGTATTGTGCCGCCCAACGTTAGCTCCCACTGCCTCTGTCAAGTAGAGCCACTGGAGTGATCCCCTGGGTGAACTTTATATTTCCCATCCACTCATCAAGATTTCTCTTGAAGAGGGCCAGTGAGGTGCTCTGCTTGACATGTATGGGAAGTCTATTCCAGAGCATTGGCTGTCTGTGGGTTATGAACCTGTCCTTCAAGCATGTTCTGTTGATTGTGGTAATGAGGTTGAGGTCTCTGGAGCGTGTTGTGCGGAGCTATTGGGATTTCTTTAAATGCAGCATTTCTAACAGAGCTGGGTCAGACATGGCTTTGTAAGTCAAGCAGAGATCGCCTGTTAAGTAGACGACATAAGACTGAGAATAGCTGGAGTTTTTTTTTTTTTTTGAGTCTGTCCGTGTAAGACGTGTTTAAGGCCTAGGATCCTCTTTGTGAGGTACTTTTGTGGCCTATCCAGCTGTTGCATGTGTCTAGTGAGGTACGTGCCAAATGGGGCATTATACTCTGTGATTGGTCTGAGGGAGGAGTGGAAAGAAATGGTTACCTCTTTCTTCCTGGATACAAAACCCTTGGTAATGAGATGTGCCACATAGAATGACTTTCTGACCACAGTGGCAATGTGTTGGTCAAAGGAGAGGTTCCTATCAACCCCAGAGCTCTTATAACGCCTTCAGTGGGCTTCCATCGATCTGGTAATTAGTGGGAAGTGAGTTTTTCCCAAAGGGGGTGACGATGTATTTTTTGGCATTAAGTTAAGGCCATGGTTTCGACACCAGTCATTTGTCTCAATGAGGCCTTTCTGTAGGATGTCTGCATCACTTGAAGAGTTAATAATATCTCCCAGCTTGCAGTCGTCTGCGAACTTGGTCAGCCAGAGTCCCTCCGTGTTGGCCTGGACTTCTGAGAAGTAGATGCCAAACAGTTGAGGACTGACCCAGGACTGATCCTTGAGGGACTCCACTCGTGACTGGTCGGCAGTCTGACTTGGAGTCTGCTACTTTCGCACTGTGGGTTCTAGCTGTGAGCCAGTTTGCAACCCACCTAATGATATAGGGGTTGATGCCTAGTTTGGTGAGTTTATCAATAATTCCTGAGTGAGGAATAGTATCAAAGGCTTTGGCCAGATCAAGGTAGGCTGCAATGAACTACCTTACCTTCATCCACAGCTCTGGTGACTGACTTAAAGAAGACAACCAGGTTGAGCAGGCATGATCTATCTTTCACAAACCCAAATTGCATAGGATCTAGAGTTTGGAGATTCCCTATATCCTTGTTAATTAGGTCCATGATGAGCACTCCATAGCCTTAGATATCAGAATCGTCAGGCTAATGGGGAGATAATTTCCAGGGTCTGTAGTCGCTCCTCCTTTATGGAGAGGGATGACTGTAGCAGTGCACCATTCGCTAGGGAAAAAGCCTGAGGTGAGGCTGTGAGTAAACAGGGCACACAGATGTGGTGCCAGTTCACTTTGTAATTCATGTACAGCCAGGGATATTGTCGAGTCCCAAAGAAGCTGTATTCTTGGCCTTAGGCAATGCAGCTTTAACCTGTGCTGCAGTAATGCTGGGTGCCTGGCATTCTTCTGGTATTGAGATTGGTCCTTTTTTGGGGGGTAAAGTTGGCAATGAATCTGTTGGCCAGTATGTTGACAATGTCTGTGGGCTCAGTATAGGAGATACCCTTGTGCAGTAACTCAGAGCAAGTCTGGATATTGCCATGGAGATTCTTGATATAAATATAGAAGGCTTTGCGGTTGTTTTTAGTGTATGCCACAATTCTGCATTCATAGCTGGCTTTGGAGGTTTTGATGAGGGATCTCAACTTTTTGTTGAGGCTACTAAGAGAATTTTTCCAGTCTTGGGACTTCACCTTTTTCTGCAACAGTTTCTTCCTTCTGTTGTACTGTTTACCAATGGCAGAGGACCACCAGATTGGCTTCCTTTTTTTTGGAGGAGAGCATCTTTGTTCTGTTTGGTATGGCTAGTCCCATGCATTTATGTACGTGTTTGTACAGTGCATTGGTGTAATATTTGGCAGTCATGCATCTATTTTCCATCTGTTTTTAGGAGTCCAAAGTCAGCTTTGGAGAATTTTCATGGTAGATACCTTTGCGAGGGGTGTGGGTGAGATGTGGATTTCCATGGTGATTAATTTGTGGTCAGATCTAACCATGGAGGAATTGATTATTGGTGTATAGCAATATTTGCCCATGTTAGTAATAACCAGGTCAAGGATGTTGCTTCCTCTAGTGGGGGTAAGAATGAGCTAGTCCAGGACATTGGAATTGATAAATTCCAGGAAGCATTGGGCCAGTGCATTGGTGCATGAGTAGTTTTCCCAGTTGATGGAGGGGTAGTTTAAGTCACATAGTATGAGAGAATTGGGTTGGATCCTAATAGTTTCCAGGGTGCTTAGGAATGTGGAGTGAGAGTCTTGGGACATGGTTGGAGACCTATAACAGGCTACTACCTGAATCGCCATCTTACCCAGTGTTAGTTGTACCTGGAGTATCTCCAATGTGTTTTGCCGGACTACTAGTCTGGAGGTGTGCATATCCTTTATGGATATGGAGACACCACCGCCTTTGGGGTTTCGGTCCATGTTCTGGGGCCGAAAGGTGTGGAATGAGTTATAGCTTGGTAGTGCATGGGTGCTTTCTGCTGCTTTAAACCAGGTCTCTGTTACAGCACAAATGTCGATGTTCTCCATTTTGAGGAGTGCTTCGAGCGAGTGCATCTTGAGATTTAGACTTCTAGCATTGAGCAACATGACCCTCAGATTGCATTTATTTATAGCAGTTATGGTGGTAATTTGGTCTTTGGAACACCGCCTAAAAATGGCATTATATGGGTGGCAAGGCCCTTGGTCAGTACCCAGAAACCCAGGGGTGACAGATGCAGGCCATCTCTGGCAAAGCATCGAGGTTTGTCAGTCATGTCATCCCAAGCAGACAGATACTGGTTCCCCTTAGAATGACACCAGAAACTTGGTCAATTGTTGAAATCAATCATTTTCTGTTTGTGCTGCTGTATCATTCTGGGCAATGGTAGGATGCTGCTCAGGGCTGGGGTCATACCTGCCTTGGCCACATAATCCGAGAGCTCCACCGTATCTCTTTTTATGTAGTCCAGGGAGGTGCATCTCAGGTCATTTACACCCACATGGACAATGACACTGTCATACTTGTACTTGTTGTGGAGTGACCTGAGTGCATGTGTTATGTGTTGGATTCTGTCACTTGATAGACATTTGACTGTTACCTTCTCCTTATTCATCCTAGTGAGTGGGGCATCAATATGCCTCACTATTGAGTCACCTATGATTATTGTATTGGACAAGCTGTTTTGCCTTGGGGGCATAGGTTGAGGGGCACACTGTGTAGGTGAGCTATGTGTCTTGTGGTCTGTGCTGTGTTGTGATGGTCGAGTGCGTTTTTCTGCCTTGGTGGTCTCTGCTGTTTGTGTAGATTTCTGTTGAGATCCTCCAAGAAGGTAGGTGTGTGGTTTGTGTTTTAATGTGAGGGCTGTGATGGTGGGTGATGACCTCACCCTGGACTTACCAGACCTTAACCACATAATTTATGCTAATTGTGATACCTGTGCCCTAGCCCAGGAATCAAGGAGCCTCAATCCTCACTGCTAACATCAATGAGGAGTGTCCATATAGTGAAAGGATGATAAATACACACACAGTAAAGTACAATTTCCCGTAAGAACACACAGAGATTACAGTCAGTCTGGGGCTGGTTTCTCCCTTTCTCTCCATGTCCCCAATAAGACTCCCCACTGGCACAGCTATAGAGTCCAGATTTCAGCCAGCTGGGCAAGCTAAAACCTCCAACACCCTCTCTGTCCAACCAGTGCTTCGTGTCCTTGCCCAAGTAGCTGACACACACACTTTGAGATAAGAGTTTATACAACCACACAGGCACTCCTGGGGAAGGCTGGCACAGGTTCTCCAGCTGTGCCCCCTTTTACTCATACTATACTGTAGAAATCACTGCCACCACCCAGCTAATATTTATCAGCTACTTAAAGGCCCTTAAGAGGGCGTCCAGTTATTACTGCGCATGTTATTATCCAAATGGCAAGTGTGACCTAACAGTTGAGACTTATTTGGAGTGACTTGGTACAGCATCACTATATACATGCAATGTACTCTTAGAGCTTAAATTATCTGTACATAAAACAGCCACAGTTGAAAGGTTTAAAAATATTAAATAAAAACAAAAGACAATACTTCTTCCTATACAGTGCTAGTCGAGTTCAGCGATCACAGAGAAATACTTAAAATAATGCAGTAGAAAAGTTCTAACATCAACACAGAAAAATACTTAGTCTAATCTTCCTAATTCCTAGCTATTTCTAAGAGAAAACACAGTTCTAAATAACTTACATGTAGACACAGGCAGAGTGGTGAGTTGGATGTTCTCGAGACAAAATGCTCTGAGCTCTCCGATTCTCTCTGTTTAAATTGATAATGCAGAGCTGCTTCACATGACATCATTCTTCACACTTCTCTGGTGTTCCCAGGCTAACAGAAAGTACATTTACATTCTTTACACCTGGTCAGAAACCAGAGCAATAAAGGACACTTATACATGCAAATTTTAGCTATTAACTCTGGTCTTAAAACAATAGGCAGGATGCCTCCCTCTAGACATATCTGCTCTGAATTTTGACATGCAGGACAGTCATAAAATGCTTAACTTAGCTTTCTTACAGCAGAGTGCACTGTTGTTACATTTTTGCAGTTCAATATCCATTGCAGTCTTCACATTTAAGCGAACAAGCCTGTGGCTTACATTAATATTTACAAATGACAGAACTATCTAAAAAGTTATATCTGGCTAGGCTGGCAGCCTTCATCTCTCTTCACACTAATGATATACTAACATTAGAATCCAGCATTCCTCTAACCACGTTCTAGTTAAACTTGCAAGCAGAATTCATTGTGCTGTATAATTGGCTCTAAAACAACAGATGCCTTCTTAATTCCAAGAAAATTAATTTATGCTCTTCTCTACCATACAAAAACTAGTGTCCCATACTTCTGTCTGCATAAAAGATTGTAAAGAAAACCTGGTACCTGAAGTATCTCATATCTTGGGCTTACTCGATATCCTTACTCAGTTTTTCTCCACAATGAAAATATTACAACTTAAGTTACTTTCCAGATTGAACTTTGCTATTGTATATCCCACCTCCTTTCACCTGCAGCATGGTCATCCATAGCCAGAAATGTTTTAATGCCTAAACTAGAATACATTCCTCTCCTCCTTTGTCTACATGCAAATACATGCAACACTAAAAAATTGCACATTATAGAAATAAAAATTTGCACATTTGTTCTTCTCAGTTACTACAACTACTCCCATCATTGCGACATAGTAAAACATTTTCAGCTGGCTACCCAGCATTCTCTTATTTGAAAATTCTTCATTTGAAATACTGCTCACCTCTAAAAATGGCTGTTCCCAAAAAGAGTTCAAAATGACAGTCTTGTTAGATTAGACCTAACATCGAAACAGATAATGGTGAAAGAGCTTTCTCCGCATTAGGCCCAGCCATGTGGAATCGCTTTCCAAATAAAAATAAGAAACAACCATGATTGTGCCAGTATTCATAACTGTATTAAATGAAAGATCAGATCACTGGTATGTATTGCATTCTACGAGTTTACATATGATTCTAGTCCAGAATATTAGTATATATGCAGTGTAACTATTTCTACATATTTATTTTTATTTATTTGCAGTTTGTTAACCGGGAAAGTCCATTGGGCCAGAATGAGCCCGTTTTAAATGGGAGAAAAGCTCCATATACAATTATTACAACACTAATATCAACAAAGTCAATAAGTACAATACAGTTTTCAAAAACTACCAAGACACAGTAATATAGAAGACAGAATAATAACGGTACTTACGTATTATCGCAACCACATTTGTAAGCTAGTAGATATCGCTGCTTGAAAACATTTTCTCATTTAAATGCAAGACTGAAATCGGCACGAAATTTCTGTCCAGTACAATGTTACATAGCTTTTTTTTCTGTTGCGATAATACGTAAGTACCGAAATCTTAAATAACACTTTAGGTACAGTCAAGGAAAAGAAGGTGCTAAGAACTATAAAGTACAGTAGAATTTCTGACCTGGTTTACAGTTTTGGGGGGGGGGTCCTTGAAATGCATTTTTGCTGATATACCAACCAGTATTATTTAAAAAAATGTTTCCGTGGTGAGAAGGCCAAACCTAATGTTAAAAAATATAATGTCCGTTTTACATTACACTGACATGAGTAGCAGTAATGTGAGTGGGAAGAGGGATAGAAATGAAACTGTCAGTAGGGCTCAGTCAGAATCTGGAAAATTAGTAGAGGTACGGAAGCAGAAGAGGCGGAAGGCATATGGAAATCCAAGTATATTTTCATAAAATAGCAGCTATTCAGTTCAAATGGTAATATACGATAATGTAACTCATTGCACATGAAATAGTTTTAGCCAAGGACAGCAACTCCGCCAATTAAAAACAATTCAGACTTCAAGTAATCCTTTGAACAGTACAACAGCAGCCGATCCAATTTAACAGTGCATGTGTAACTTTCACGGTTATTTAACTTCCTGAATGTAAGACCAACAAACTTTCTTGCTGTTAATACAGACGTTAAATTACATCTTACGCTAATTCCCACACTCCTTTTCAGGCCAACATAAATATTAACGCAACCACGAAAATATGGTTGCGATAATACGCAAGTACCATAATAGCAACACAGTAATATAGAAGACAGAATAGTAACATTTGAGCAAGGTGTTGTAACATAGCATTGAATGAAATTAAAACAAGTATTTTGGAGTACATAAGTATAATTTGGAGAGCAGGCATTTATTCACTCAAAGTTTCATGGGTGAGAAGGAGGAAGAATTCGAGGAGGAGAGGAGAACAGCGAAAGGTGAATAGGTTGAGTTATGAGAAAGGAAAAAAGGGAGATGGAGTGGAAATGAAATGAAGGGAGTCACTAGGCTGAGTTTTGAGAAAGGAGAAAAAAGGGAGTTGGAGCAGAAATGATATAGAGGGGGTCAGGTGGGGTGAGAGCATGAGCATTCCCAGTGAGAAGAGAGATGGGAATGGAGCATGATCTTGAAGGCGGAGTGCTTTTGGGTGATTTGAATGTGGGGGAAGTGAATTCCATAGACGTGCAAGGGAAAAAAGACAGGAGAAATTGCTCAGGTGCGCGTAAGGGTTTGTACACTTCGAGGAGGTACTGGTTACTGGACCTGAGTAATCTGTCAGGATGATGCAAGGTGAGTATGGAGGAGAGGCAAGGGCAGTTAGCTGGTTTGAAAATGAGTTTGTGAGCAGTTAGCAGTTGAATGTAAGAGAGGTAGTGGGGGAGTTCCAGCCAGTTCAAGGAGTGGAGTGCATAGCAGTGGTGGGAGAAGAATTTGGTCCCAGTAGCAAACTTAGAGATTTTATTGGAGTAGGATGACTGTTTTGACTTGAGAGGATTGAAGTTTAGTGAGTAGAGGGGCTCCATCCATACAAGAGAGAGGGGGTGATTTAGGAAATAGTATATGTTTGGATGAGGGAGTTGGATAACAGCTGTATCGATACAGCATTCCGAGCTGTTGGTGTGTTTTCTTAATACTAGTTTGTATATGAATGTCAAACTTTAAATGTTCATTAATGATAACACCTAGAAATTTTGTATGGGAGACTATTTCAATGGGAATCTTATTCTGACTGACTATGGAGAAGGAATTTTTATCAGTAGAGGTGTTTTTAGATGGGGTAAAGATCATGATTTTGGTTTTGGATGCATTGAGAGCATTCAAGACTGTACAAGAGAAGGCATCTTGTGTTGGTTGCTTGAATTTGGGGAAGGATTGATTATAGCAAATAATGGTGGAATCGTCTGCATGTTGGACAAGTTTGGTGTTAGGAATGCACTGATCAAATTATTACTGAAGATGTTAAAAAGTAAGGGACCCAGTATGTGGAACTCCTGTTAGATTGTGAAGGAAGGAATAGGTATTATTGTTCCACTAGACAGCTTGTTGTCTGTTAGAAAGGTAACTGGAAAACTAGTCAGTAGAGGAGGGGGAGAGATTTAGAAGAGAGTTTGGACAAGAGACGTTTGTGGGAACCAGTATCAAAGGCTTTTGATAAGTCATATTTGCATTAAATTTAAGAAATAATGTACAAATAAGTACTGCTACTTTGTTACTTCATTCAGTATGTATGTATCTGTGTGCTATTGTCATCATGCACCATATTATATCTTCATGCTTTCTGCTCTACCTGTGTAGCTACCAGGGTTCTGACTGAAAAGGGTCAATAGACCAGTTCACTTACTTGGTTGTCAAATGGAAAATAAATAAATTGCTGTTTTGGCAATTGTTTTATATTGTATGCTATGCCTGTTGCCAGCAAAACTTTGCCATATACAGTTGTATGTATGTATGTTGATACTAAGGGGGAGGGAGCCTACCCCCTTAACCTTTGCTACTATTCAGTTTTTGAAAAGAATGGAGGACTACCCAGTGTTAAAGGACTCTAGCCTCCTTTACTAATGCAACAAAAGTAGGGATTAAAGTAAAACAGTGCTAAAACATTAATGTACATTGTAGTTGGTTCTCACTTAAAAAAAAAAAAAAATCACAAACTTTGTAAATGCTGTCAGTATTTGTACTTGACAGCCAAAGGGAAGTCATGTCTGTGTTACAGTGGTATCACAGAAGTCTGCTCTGTAAATAAAAAACTGAATTCAAACATAAACAGCAGCTTTCTATTGTTCAGTATTACCTTTTATTAATTTTGGTACTTGTGTATTATCGCAACCAGATTTCTGAAGTGGCAGAAATGGGTGTGTTTCAGAGATAGGATGCCTGGTAACCTAAGAACGGGAGGGTACAGTCTTCCGTACTATGTGACAACAGTTTTCATGTTGGAAGAGGAATAACATGAAAAATCCTCTTCCCGGGGTTAGTGTGCACTCCAGACCTAAACATGGGACCAGTGCTTTGCAGTTGTCCTTAAGGTTACAAGTCATGAAAGGCATCACGTTCCCAAACCAGACAACCGGACCCTTTCAAAGCCCTTTAGGAATACACAGTGGCATCTGTGAGTGTGAAATTTCAAAGGATTATGTGTGAATCTTTCATCATTTACAGCACTTCTGGCAAGCAATGTAAGTGGCTCTGATTAACAGAGGTATGTCTGTGAAGCGGGAGAACAGTTACCACCCCTGGGCCAGGAGTCCCGCTAGGGCAAAAGACAGCAGTTCGTGAAGGATCACTGTCCCGCTACTTAGTAGTGGTGACAGTTGCCTGTAGTTTGGATGAGCTAGCTAGTCGCAGTTACATGGAATATTCCTCACTGACTTCCCTTTGCTGAGGTTGTGATCAGGAATGCCGGAATCATGATGCACTTTAGCACTGTGCAGTTCACGGAAGAAATGAGACCCCCCCCCCGGACCGCGAAAATTGACCGTTGCTCCTCTTCGTGCCTCATTGCCACTGTCAGCCACTTCTGCTTACTTGCTTACACAACCATTTCACAGTTAAGAAACTCAGAAAACAGTTTTCACAGAAACGCAACCATTTCTGCCACTTCAGAAATCTGGTTGTGATAATACGTAAATACCTTAATTTTTAGTCTTGTATATGTAATCCCTGTCTACAGTCTTATAAATATTCATAGGTAGAAGCTGTGGTAGCTGTATTACCCAAAGAGGGTAAAGATCCTGCAGACCCAGCTTCATTTAAACAGATTTCAGTTTTAAACTGTAACTACAAAGTGATTTATGTCTGTACTAGCTAAGAGAATGGCAGAGGTGCTGCCAAAAATTGATGAGGGAAGCGAGACTTTCTGCTTAAACTAGGATCCCCTGTGCTTGTCTGCGATGATGTGTAAATACTGATTAAGGTTTTTTTATTTCATTTAATGGACGTTTGCATCGTTTTAAGGTTAAAATCCGATCTACTGAGAAATCCCTCCTCTGCATCTCTAAAGCTAACAACAACTCAGGGAAAACTCTTTTTGCTCATGTCATAGCTAGATCCTGGAATACCCCCCCCCCCCCCATTCTCTGACCTCTGTCCCCACTAACACACATTTCAAAAATGCTCTCAAATCACATTTTATGACTACATGACCATGTCCATGCATCACACGAATCTCACAATTTCAGTACACTTTACACCTTCCTTCCTGTTCTCTCTACTGAATATAGGCTACAGTTAGGTATCTTACTGTCCGCTTGAAATTGTATAATATATCATGCCTAATCATATGATTTTTTTATTCTTTTATCCTATCTCAGTGATCCAGTGTTAAAGCTTTGATGTATGAGACTCTCTATCTTTGTAAATTTACTCACTCACTGCTGATGTATTGTTTAGACTGGATTGTAAGAGACTTGTGTCTGTACTTACCTCAATTGTCACTGTTCTTTTGTTTGTATTACCTTGTTGATGTTAATGTAATTGTGGAGCATTTCTCCTCGGGCCTTCGCTGTAAATGGACCTGTGTCCAGTTGGACTATCCCGGTAAACAAATGTAAAATAAAAGTAAAATAAAATAAAAAGCCCTGTTTCCACCAACCAACCTCAAACTCCACACCTATCTTGCCTAAGAAGTGTAGAGGCTTTATTAAAGCTGTGGATCCTTTCATTCAGCTACTGCCTATAATTTACTGATGTGTTTTTTACATTTAGCTGTTGAACTGCACTACTTTTGTTACCCGTAATCGTCTGCCTAGCACATCACAGGGACGTACTTGTACTCCTTACTCCTCCCTATTTGTTTTCTCTGTAGCCTGCTTTGGCTGTATAGTAATTGGTTTCTCTGTTTCTTAGCACTTGGCAGTATTCTTCTGCTTTCACTGTATTCTACTCCACTTTATTTGCAACAATCTTATCAGGTCTCCTTACCTTTATATCTATACGTGATTGTACTTCAGTCCCAACATTATTTTCCTCTATGCAAACCTTGTATACATGTATTAGGTTCATAGGTTTATACTAGGCTATCTGCCCTAAGGCATTTATAAGCCTAGCCCAAATTTCTGTGGCTTACACCACCCCTTATATGAAAAAATACTGTGCCCATTAGTTTGTTGTGCCTCTGTCCAGCAGTGACACAGAGATGATTCCCGGGGTAAACCTACGATCTCCCATCCACAGGTCTAGATTTCTCTTGAACAGAGTCAGCGAGGTGCTCTGCCTCACATGGACCGGGATTTTATTCCACAGCATAGGGAGTCTCTGAGTGATAAATCTATCCCTCCAGCGCATCCTATTTATATCCATGCTAAGGTTTAAGTCGCTTGCTCTAGTGGTTTTGGTGGATTTGGATTTTTTGAGGTGGAGCATGTCCATTAATTCCGGGTTGGACATGGCCTTGTATGTCAGGCACATGTCACCTCTGAGCAGACGGTATGCGACTGAATAGAGCTGGAGTTTCTTCAATCTGGCGGCATATGACAGATTTTGGAGTCCCTTTATCCTTTTGGTGAGGAACTTTTGGGGTCTCTCCAATTGCTGCAGATGTCGGGTGAGATACATCCCGAATGGGGCATTGTACTCAATCATTGGTCTGATAAGTGAAGAGTACAGGGGAACAATAACCTCACTAGATCTGGATGTGAATCCCTTCATGATCAGGTGGGCAATGTAGAAGGTCTTTCTAACCACTTTAGCAATGTGAGTGTCAAAAGAAAGGCCACTGTCAACCTGGGTCCCCAGGTCCCTGATAACCTCTTCTGTGCTTAGTGGATTGCCACCTATATGGTAGCTTGGGGTTACCTTGTTTTTCCCGAAGGGTATGACTATACATTTTTGGCGTTTAACTTCAGGCCATGGCTCTGGCACCAGCTATCTGTTTCCGTGAGTCCCTTCTGAAGGATATCCGTGTCTGATGCACTTTCCACTATGGCGCCCAGTTTGCAGTCGTCTGCAAACTTTGTCAGCCAAAGTCCTCCTATGTTGGCCTGTACTTCTGAGAAGTAGATGCCAAACAATAGGGGCCAAGGACCGAGCCCTGTGGGACACCACTTGTGACCGGCTTGGAGTCTGACACAGCGCCAGCAACTCTAACCCTGTGGGTTCTGTCCTTAAGCCAGTTTGCAACCCATCTTGTGACATATGGGTTTACATTTAAGCTGGTAAGTTTTTCTACAATACCCGAGTGGGGTATTGTGTCGAAAGCCTTTGCAAGGTCAAGGTAGGCTGTATGGACTGCCTTTCCTCATCAATGGCCTTGGTGACTGTTTTGAAGAAGTCGACCAAGTTCAAAAGGCATGATCTTCCCTTGACAAAGCCAAACTGGGTCGGGTCCAATGTCTGCAAGTCCCCTATATCTTTGTTTATGAGCTCCATTATGATCCTCTCCATAGCTTTGCAGACTAGACTTGTTAAGCTTATGGGGCGGTAATTACCAGGGTCCGTAGAGGCGCCGCCTTTGTGGAGTGGGACTACAGTTGCCGTACGCCACTCCTTGGGCACGTATCCTGTGGTAAGGCTGAGATTAAACAGCTGCCTTATGTGCGGGTTTAATTCCTCATTTAGCTCGTGTAGCACACAGCTGGGGACACCATCCGGTCCCATTGATGCTGTGTTTTTAGCTTTAGAGAGTGCAGCTTTCACCTGCGCATTTGAGATGTCCGGGAGGCTACACTCGGCTGGGAGGCTACACTCGGCTGGGATAGTTATCTCTCCTTTAGGGGGGGGGAGGGGGGTGAAGTTTGCACTGAACCTGTCTGCCAGTATGTTGGCAATGTCTGTGGGTTCAGTGATTTTTGTATCATTTTGGACTAATTCTGAGCATATCTGGAAGTTTCCACCCAGGTTCCTAACATAGCTGAAAAAGGCCTTATGATTGTCCTTTGAATCCATGGCAATTTTTCTCTCAAAGTTGGCCTTAGTTGATTTTATGAGTGCTCGTATTTTTTACTAATAATGATCAGGGGTGACTTCCCTTTTATGGATTTTGTTCTATCATGTAATAGCTTTCTCCTCTTATTGTAAAGTTTGTTAATGGCTGGGGTCCACCAGACTGGACGTTTGCCCTTTGTGGAAAGAGTCTTGGTTTTATTTGGGATTGCCTGATCCATGCAGTCCTGGAAGTGTTCATAGAAGGCATTTGTAAGGGCTTCCGCAGCTTGGGTTGTGGTTTCCACTGGCTCAGGGGCCTTGAAGGATACCACACCAGTCTTGAGTAGTGTGAAGTTTGCTTTAGAGAAGTTCTTCACTGTGGTCTTTTTTGTTTGGGGTGGGGGCGGGATGTGGATTTTCAGTGAGATTAGTTTATGATCAGATCTCACCAATGAGGGATATACTTCCGGTGTGGAGCATTTTGTCCCCATGTTTGTGACAATGAGATCTAGTATATTTTCTCCTCTCGTGGGAACAGTGACTAGCTGTTCCATGGCATTTGAATTTATGAACTCCAGGAACCGTTGGGCTAGAAAGTTAGGGCTTGAGTAATGTTCCCAGTCTATATTCGGGTAGTTGAAGTCACCCAATATGATGGTGTTTGGAGATACATTTATACCCTCCAGTGTCTTCAGGAAGGCTGTGTGGGGTTCCTGAGTTTGAGAGGGTGGCCTGTAGCATGCTACAATTTGTAGAGCAGTTTTGCCTATGGTTAGTTGCACCTGGATGGTTTCCAAGCTTGTGCGTTGCCACCAACCTGGAGGTGTGGGTATCCTTTATGAATATGGATACACCCTCCTTTTGTGGTGTGGTCCGGGTTTTGGGGCGGAACGCATGATATGAGGTAAAACCTAATAGTGCCGGGGTGCTCTCAGGAGCCTTGAACCAGGTTTCAGTTACAGCACAGACATCGATGTTCTCCATACTGAGAAGGGCCTCGAGTGCGTGCATTTTGAGATTTAGACTTCTGGCATTGAGCAGCATTACCCTCAGTTTCTTCCCATTTTTGTTTTCTAGGGTGGTAGGTTTAGAATTTGAGCCTTGCCTAAAAAGGCACTATGGGGGTGGCAAGAGCCTTAGCCGATATCCGGAATCCCAGGGGTGACAGGTGCAAGCCATCCCTTACGAAGCAGCGTGGCTTGTCAAGCATGTCATCCCAGGCAGACAGACACTGGATCCCCTTTGAATGACACCAGACATTAAGCCAATTGTTAAAGCTGATCATCTTGTCTCTATATTGTGGCATCGTTCTTGGTGAAGGAAGGATACTGCTCAGGGTTAGGGTCATACCTGCCTGGGCTACATAATCAGAGAGCTCCTCTATGTCTCTTTTCATGTAGTCCAGGGAGGTACGTCTCAGGTCGTTCACACCAGCATGGACAATGACTGTGTCATATTTGTACTTGCCGTGGAGTGACCCGAGTGCTTGTGTTATGTGGCGGATTCTAGCGCCCGATAGGCAGCTTACTGTGACCCTCTCCTTGTTCAGCCTGGTGAGTGGGACGTCAGTGTGTCTGACTATGGAGTCACCTATGACAAGTATGTTTGGTGTTGTATTTGGCCTTAAGGGCTGTGACTGCTTTGCACACTGCTTTTGTGGTTTATGTGTTGCTTGTGGGGTGTCTTGAGGTAGCAGTTGTTTGGGTGTCTGCTTTGGAGGCCTCTGCTGTTTAGGTACATTTTTACTCAGAGCCTCCGAGTATGTCTTTGTGTGTTTATGTGTTTGATTCAGTGGAGTGGTAGCATTATGTGAGGCTGGTTTTGTGGTGTGTGTAGTTGCCTTCTCCTCCTGTCTGGTCTTGCCAGTCCTGAGTTGAGAGAGCTCAGCCTCCAGTTTGGCTAAATAAGCTGCATCTCTCGCAAGTATTTGTGTTATGTGGGAGGAGGAGAGGGTTGCCTGTGTACATGAGGCAGTTATAACATTGCCTCAAGATTCCCAGATTCACCAGCTGGACCGGAGAGAAGATTGACAATTGACCTTTGGACATGCTAGAATAATATTGGGAATTCCTTAATTGAAAACAAGGGCCAGTGGGGAGTGAGGGTGTAGTGCTTTTAATTTTTAGTGCTGACTTATATAATTGCTTTAGTGAGCAAGTGCCAGGTAACTTGAGTGCAGTGTGTTACATTAAACCCCACTTTAGTTCACATAACTAGTTTTTAGCTCTCTTAACTGTAATTCCTTCTATTTTTACTTGCATTCTCATCAGCTCACTTTTTAATTAACATTTGCCACACACGTTTTACATATACTCACTCAGATTTCACCTTTTCTTTAGCTTGTCTCCCGACATGTAGTTTTACTAATCAGTCCAAAAGCATGCACTTAGTTAAGCTGACATTTCTTACTGATTGTTTCTTGCAGTAAGACAAGCAGCTGCGACCGAGTCTGACCCACTCTATTCACCCTCCCTCTGCTCGGATCATTCCACTTCACTTCCCTACCCTACTGCAATTTCCCACTATATCTAAATTTATTTCTAACTTACTGCAGCCACCAGTTACCAATATCTTTGTGGTGTCTGCGTGTCCTCCCTGCGTTCGTGTAGGTTTCCTATGGGTGCTCCAGTTTCTTCCCACATTTCAAAGACATGCGTCTGCCTCCGCTGAAAATGAGCTGTGTCCCAGTCAGACTTTCCCAATAAGCAAATGTTAAATTAAATAAATATTTGAATTTGTTTGGGAGGGAAAAGAGGACAAGAATTAAATAGGATAAGTTAATTCTTTCCGTATGAAAAGATGGTGTAAGATTACTTGATTTGAAAGAATACTTCAGAGTTACACAGTTGAGACTTGTGTATATATAATACAAGCAGAAGGTTATAAATCAGGTTATTATGCAGTATTTTATATGCGCTTCTAATCATTTTTTTTAATGGCAGCTTCTGTTAAAAACTGTATCAGTTCTGGTCTTTCATTTAGGGCCCCCTATTTTTTTCTCTTTGCCTATACTCTGATATCAGTCTTTGATAGGGAAGGCAGTCTTAACCTGAAGTCCAAATACATTCTTGGTGTCTTCCATTCTGTCGTCTTTCCCTTTCTAGTTATTTGCTCACAATGCCTTGGTTCCTTTGCCAGTTTTCTCCAATAAATTCTGGCCCCCTCTTGCCTGTTGTCTGTATCCCTAATTGCAGTCATCCCTATCTGCAGAATCTCCTTTCTCCAGTCCCGTGTTGGTTTAGTTCTTAGAATACTTTCTGCTACTTTATGAATATAATATTCTGCATGATTATTATTGTTCTCCTTAAAAGCCTGCATCCAAAATCCCAGTCTCTCCTTGTTTCTTGAGTGTCCCCCGTGTTTCTTCATCATCCTTTTCCACTTGGAATTATAGATTTCTGCTTGTGCTATGTATAGAAGTCTTAACTGTGTAGCTCTGAAATACCCCTTGAAATTGGGTAATCCCAATTCTCTCTGTTCTACTGGAAGAATCAGCTTATCCCACTTGACCCATGACATCTTCCCCTCCCAGATAAATGCCTTCAGCTCCTTATTAATTGCTACCCACAACTTTTCCTCTAGTTGATAAAAATATTCCTGACCTGTGTATAAGACTAAAGAGACTAAAACATTTTAAGTGCTTGTATCTTACTATCCATATAACAAAGCTTCAATTTTTCTCAGTTTTTGTATTATCTTTTGTTTAATCTCTTTCCACATATCCTTAACTGCCACACTAAAGCATTTTTAATCCATACTCCTAAATATTTCATTTTATTATGTCCCCATAAATATGAGTATTCCTGAAGCAGTTCATGTGTGGGTACACAATTTACAGCTATTGCCTTTGTTTTAACTTCATTAATTTTGTATTCTGAAAAGGTCTGAAACCTGTCTCAAAATGTTCCACAGCACTGTAATGTCTTTTCTGGTCTTGTCAGGTGCAAAATAATACCATCTGCAAATAAAGTCAGCTTTTCTTGACTACCATACCAATTATATCCTTGAATTTCCGAATCCCTTATTTTCTTTGCCAATGGTTCTAAATGTAATGCAAATAATAAAGGGAAAAAGGACACCCCTGCCTGGTTCCTCTGCTTAAGCAAAATTATCAGAGAGGACCCCACCCACTTCAATTTTTGCCTTTGATCCCTCATATATTCTCCTAATCAACCTTATAATTTTTCAGGAAATGCAGATGCTTCCATTGCCCTGCTCATAAAGTCCCAGCTTACTTTGTCAAATGGTTTCTCTGTATCAAGACCCAGCAACAGCAGTGGCATTTTCTTACATTCTGGTTTCATGTGCATCAACAGTGTTCTGTTAATGTCAGATGTTTGCCTCCCCTCCACAAAATCACATTGATCCATATCTATCAGTTTTGACACTACTTTTGCCATTCTTTTAGCCATTATAGATATGAACACTTTATAATTATGGCTAGTATTGAAATGAGCCTGTATGAAGCTGGATCTGATGGATCTTTACCCACTTTAAGTATTACATTTACCACTGCTTTCTTCCAAGATGGTGGTACTTCTCCTCCTGTTAAGATATTGTTAATCAAAACCTTCCAAATCTTTATCATTTTTTTCCCTCCTGGCTTCCAAATTTCCACAGGAATGCCATCTATTCCTGGGGACTTTCCTGTAGATTGTTGTAGAACAGTGTGGTGTGCTGTGTTTTTAAGAAGTGTTTCAAGGACTGAACATGCATATTATAAATAGTGAGCATGTGGTATACTCAGTGTGTCATTTTGAGAGTGCAGCAAGAGAGTGAACTGGTATGAATGTAATAGCTAGTTTGTTTATAAGTTTACCTAAGTTAAAGTGTTAAGCCTTAATCCTGATGTGTTTGTACATAATAAAGCTGCTGGAACGTAATCCACAAAGTCTTGTCTATTATATCCTGACTAGAAGAGCAACATGGAGTCAAAAGAGGGATGCCAGAGATTGATATTCAGAGCCACGAGGTGCAGAATAACAATGGAAGTAAACTAAGAGAAACGAGCATAAAAAGGAGCCAGAAAAGCACCAAAGGTAATGAAAAATTGCACAAACAGTTTATTTTATAAAAAAGATGAAACGGATCATTACAAGGGTGCAGACCGCATTATTAAACAAGCGAAAGGCACAAAGGTTTATTGATTTAAATGAAATGTTTAAGGTTAAGTTATTTGAAAAAACAATTGTCAGAGAAGTATATAAAGGGGAAGAAATTACCTCGGAATTGCAAAATGAATATGTTTAGAGTAAAATGGGCACAAGAAACATAGAATGGGCATGAAAAGAGATTAAATGAACAAAACAAATATAATAAGGGTAAAAAGGGCACATTAAGTGTAAATAAAGCAAGGCGACTGCATGTTTTTTGGCAAAGTGCTGTGTTTTGGCATGACTATGACATTGTATTGTATTCAGGGCATAACTAAAGTTATTCAAAGTATCTCAAAGTGTGTAAAAATGCTTACGGTGTGTGCTTATTACTGTGCATTTACCCCGAAGAGTTTGTTTTAGTGTGCAAAGTGCAACTGTTTCGTGAAGTACAGTCATTTTGAAAAGTTTCTTGTGCTCGATGTGTCTATTCGCAATGTGCCATCATTACAGTGTGTGTCTTGCACTGTAAAGAGTCATTTAGTGAAGTACCGCCATTTTGGAGAAGTTTCAGTGTGCTGTGTATTGTCTGTTCGCAAAGTGCAACTACTTCAAAATGTTTCTTACTCTGAGCTTCTCCTGCCCGGTTCATTTGCACAGTGCAGTTATTTGAAATGTTTCTTAAACTGATGAGGCAATTTCTTGCAGTACGGTGATTTCAACAGTATTACAGCGTCCAGAAGACTTTGCTATTGGGCATAGTTACAAGTACTGGCATAAATTTCTGGCATATGTATATGTGTGTATGTTTGTCCATATTTGCAAAACCCTTCACTGCTACGTGTTAATATGGCAGATGGATTTCAAAAGCCCTCACCACTTGTATTTGATCAAAATATTGTAGAGAATTGGAGAATATTTGAGCAAGAGTGCAATATTTTTATACAAGCAGCTTATTCTGACAAAGATGCATGCACTAGGGCATTAATTTTGCTAAACCTAGCTGGGTCAGAGGCCATAGAAAGAGACAGTTCATTTGTGTATGCACCAGCAGTATATGAAGGAGAAGATGAAAACCATCATATTGTTGTACAGACTGAATCAAGGGAAGACCCCGAGTGTTTGAAGTGCAAATTCAGGGAGATGTGTAACCCCCAGACAGATATTGCTGTAGAGGCACTTGTTTTACACGAGATCAGAAAGCAGGGGAAACATTTACAGCTTATATAACTGACCTGAGAAATAAAGCCAAAATGTGTCGGTTTGGTGACTTAAAAGATGAGTTGATAAAGGATAGGCTAGTGTGTGGTATTAATAGTGCTGCTGTAAGAAAGATTTTGCTTTGTGACAGTGATTTAATGTTGAACAAAGCTATAGAGATTTCTTAGATCCATGAAGTTATAGAAAGGCACACAAGTATACTTGCAAGTGATAAGTATTGTTTCACCAGCCTCCAGAGCAAATGTAGATAGTGTCCTGGTTACTCATCCTATCATACATTCAAATCCCAAACTGTGGGCAGCAAAGCCAAAGGAGGTGGAGTTTCAATATATATTCAAGACACGCACACCTCCAGGCTGGTCAAACAGTATGATGCACAGGAGACACTCCAGGTGCAGTTAACCATTGACAAGACCCCTATTCAAGCCATAGTTAGCTACAGGCCCCCAAATTTGACTCAAGATGCCTTCTCCACCTATCTGAATCTCTTCGACTCTATCAGGATTCATCCCTTTACCCTGATCCTGGGCAACTTTACCCAGCCATAGACTGGAAAAACTACTCATGCCAGAATGCAAATGCCCAGAGATTCCTCAATCTTATCAGTGCAATGCCTTGGAACAGCTAGTCGTACCCCCACAAGAGGTGATAATGTCTTGGACTTGGTATCAACTGTTTATCTTTTTTACACTGCCCCGTCCTTACTAATGTTCAGACATCTCTTCTCTCCTAACTAGAGCAAACATATAACAAAACAGCCAGATTTTCCTCCAATCTTTCATACAAATCTCATCACTGCTTCAACCTTAAGACACTCTAGTGGCCTGAATTCCGTAAACAACTACTTTTTTCTCAACTACATATTGCACACTCTGTCCTGAATGATCCCTCTTTCTTCCCCTCCATCTCTAATCTGTCCTACTATAACCCCCAACGTCACCTCTGTACTTTGAGCAAACACGTTCTTAACATATACAAACCCAATAAAAACATTGAAAAGTCCCTTTTATAAATACTCCATAGTCCATGCTTGGAACTTACTCCATCTCAATATAAGAAACACTCCTCAAAAATACCTGTTCAAACAAGAATTTAAACTTCATCTAGAAAAGACGTGGTCCTGCCCTTGTCAACCCCCTACTTGACTTATTCTCCCTTCTTATCTACATAACTTATTTTTCCTCATATACCCTGCATCTTGTGTTACTTTTCCCTCTTTTTTTCTATTTTTAAATGCACCCAAAAGTGAATAGTAATAGGTTATTGTATTACTATTGACTGTTTATACATTGGAATGACCTCATATGGAATTCCACTGAATTTCACATTCCGTCTTTATTTTTAATATTTAGTATTTATAGACTTGTTACCTGTTAATAGACTTATGTCATGCTATTACTTGCTAGTAGACTTATGTTATCTGTTGATTATATCTTTGTAACTTTTGTAATAATTGTTAATTTTCTGGAGAGTTTCTCCTCGGGTCTCCACTGAAAATGGGCCCCTGGCTCAGCTGGATTAACCCAGTTAACAAATGTAAATAAATAAATATATTTTAAATATTTCCAGCAGACTGTTTGTTAATAATTCTTAACTTTACACTGGGAAATGTTTTTGTTTAGCGTAGATAATATCATTCAGTTAATAACACATCGTAAATGAAATTATTCCCAGTATACATACAGTTCTAAACACAGAATGCATTTACAGTGTATAATGAAAATGGAGAGGGGACTGTCATTCTGATTAAATGTGTTTGAGCCAATTATAAAGTGTGTGGAATCCACCATGTTAAGTATTTGGTTTAGTAAAAATTGTATTCATAAAATTGCAGTTCCAGGCATGCCTTTAAAAATAGCCTTGTACAAGATCTGCTTAATTTTTAACATTTATTTTGCCTAATCTTAATAATTGTTTCTTGTTATTTAATAGAAGACTCCAATGAAGAAGAATTGAAAAAAGCAGATGAAGCATTCTGAGTCGGACAAAAATAGACCATCTTCATCACTCAGCAGTTTTGAGCAGGTAAACGTTTCATGTACAGAAATTTATATCAGACTTATTTTTGTAGGCATTAAGTGGGTTTTACATAAAATCTTTCCTTCATGTGCTGCTTTTAGATTTATTGCATGCATTGAATCCAAGTTCCGACTGCTAACAACCTGATTTTTGTATATATGGAGATGGTAACATCAGTCAAATCACTGAACCATAAAGCTGGCAACTTTAATTCTAATCCTATTCAACCCATTTGCAAGCTATAATCGTGAGTAAGTCACGTGTATCCTACAGTGACTTCATAGAAAAAGAATCTGTGATCTCCATAGACCCGTCGGTGTCTGGGAACCATACCGCTCAACCCCCAGATGAGGGAATCGGGGACAGAGGACCTTAAAATCAGGGACACCTAATTAGCATAAGATATGCATAATCAAATGAGCACGTTATTGTACACACCCACACACGTTCAGTTACACAAAGACAGCGTTTTGTGAACTTTTTATTAAAAAGAGAGTTATATACACACAAGCCCATAATACAGAAATATTCATATTTTCAGATGGCTTAATAAAATTCAAGTAATACATGGACCACACCACCGTCACACCCCAACAGTTTCATTTTTTATGAAGGCGGGAGCTTTTTTCAAAAGAAAAATATTTAATATAGAAGTAATATACAAAAATTAGTTTACATTCAGTAGGCCACACTACATAAAATATTGACTGCAGGTCTCTCCATTACATTTTCTCATGGTTAGATGCAGATTGCATCTGGTGCTGTGGAATTCTAAATAAAGCCAAAAATAATGGAGGGGAAAGGACTAGAATCAGTGACAGTTTATAAATGCTGCTGTCAAACTTATCAGTTGGTAGGTAACAGGTTTTGCATTAGCAACAAGATTAGAAAGTTGAGATTTTGCATTATCAACCTGCACGTTCTTAAAAATAAAAATCCCAGCATCAGCAACACAAATGCCATTATTTGCCACGTGATAATAATAATAAAATAAGTACTCTCTCAACACCTTTGCTCAAGAACTCTGGGCAAAGCCCCACATAATGAGGGCGGAGACAAATGCAATATTTTTTCAGGGATAGCTTCTAAATATTGCTCTCATAAGATTTTGCATTAGCAACAAGCTTACAAAGTTGACAGTACAACAGATCTTGCATTAGCATCAACATACTGTATATCCATACTATGATCAGGATATATATAGATATATATATATATATATATATATATATATATATATATGATATGGGGATATAGATGTATTTCAACTGCTAGACTCTTGTTCCCAGAGGCTTTGCCTTTCATGATATACAGATTTGACTGACTTTGTATTAAACTGAAAGTTCAGCTAACAACTTCTCTGTCTTCCTTAGATAGCTATGGTAAGTGCCTTAAAAAGTCATCTTCTGTATCTGACTGCTACCTGCAGCAATACAACAAAAAAAGACTCCCCCGAGAATCGGTAGTTGCTCACCGTTGACCTTGTCAATAAAGAATAAGCAACATTCACAAATGAACTGCAGGACTGAGCAAAAAATAAATAAATAAATAAATAATCCTTAAATTCTCTTGGTTCCAACAACCTCAGACCTCTTGTGAACAAATAAGTTGTCCAGGCAATATATAAAAAATCCTGCTGATCCCTCTGTTTTTCCCTTCTTACAGTGATGATCACAACAGGAAAACAGGCAGTCTTCGTCTGGTGCACCCAAATCTTCTTTCTTCCACTCAGGGCTCTCAGTGTTGGACAGAAACGGTTGCAAGTCTGCAAACGTACTTCAGCGGTATAACAAGCAGTAGAACAGACCATTGTTCTTCGTATACCGGTTAATATGCAGTCTAAGCAGATCTAATAGAAAAAAGTGCTTCTCAGGACTGCTGCCAGACATTAACCAGACCAGAGGCACTAAAGAGGAACTTGCTGCAAGCAGTCAGTAGCAGAACAGGAATCCAGCTGGCAGCATACTTATTAGATGCAGCAGAGAGACGTTCTGATTGGCTAGATTGTCATAAGCCAAAACCAGAACTCTTTTTACTGCAGAATATGAAGAATATGGGAATTTTAACAGATAAATCGGGCGGCCGGGGATGGGGCTGTATTTTATTTGAAAAATGCACCCGGGAAATAAGGGACAGTTGGGAGAGCTGTGCTGGGAACTGTATAAATGTGCTTTTTTAAACTTATTTGTTAAAACATTTGCAGTACTTTAGAGGGCAGAACTTGGGATGGCTGAATAAATGTTGGAACTTTAAACAAAGAAAAGGGGACATCACTGCTGTATTTTTTTTAACCATAACACTGTATTCAGTACACAAATTTGCAGTACAGACTAGGAAAAAAACACTGTAGTCAACAGTAAAAACAAGAATTTTCTTTCATATGAGTGCATAGGAAGAAACCAAAAATATTCTATAACATACAGTTAAATAATTTGTTTGGAAAGTGGCCATTAGTTTCTCTTCACTAAGATTTGAAACTGTTACAGTCGTTTAATTAATGGATCTATCAAGAGTTGTGTGTATTACTAGATGTATGAAATGTATAGTTGGTGCAGCAGTTAGCATTGTCACCTCACAGCAAGAGGTTATCCGGTTCAATTCTCGGCTGGGATGCTTTTTGTGCGGAGACTGCATGTCCTCCCTGCGTTCTCATGGGTTTCCTCTGGGTGCTTCGGTTTCCTCCCACATTCCAAAGACATACGTCTGGAGCATTTATCCCTGGGCTTCTGCTGAAAATGGGCTGTGTACCAGTCAGACTTTCCCGGGAAAGAAACATTTAATAAAATAAATAAGTAAAATTAAAAATATTTTCTTAGATACATCAAATTTATAAGTATTGTTTTTATTAATAATGCAGCTGTATGTTTAGTAATTTGGTATTGCTTTCTTGCTTTTTTTGGAATGAACCTCTTTGTTTTCCAAGTGGCTTGGCTTTAAAAAAATGAAACATTCTGTTTTATTTGTTTTTATTTTATTTGTCATTTGTTAACCGGGTTAGTCCAGCTGAGTCAAAGGCCCATTTTCAGTGGAGACCCGAGGAGAAAAGCTGCAGAAAAATACATAGTTACATGAAACATTGAAAAAGCAATCTGTGTGTTGCTTACATTTCTAGTAATCATTTTAATCGGAGTTGCTGGCTACTGAGACTTGTCTGTATATATCAGCTGGACACAAGCTGATTTAAGTGTACTTTTCTCGGCACTTATTTAAGATTTGAGTCAGTAAATATTGTGTGTCTTTGATTCAGTAAATATTGTCTCTCTGACTCTCTGCAGTTAAGTTGCCTGAAGTTTGAAAACGTGTAGCCATCTGGGCTCATTGAAAGTTGTTAAGACTGCTTTGGAATTCCTGTGCTAGTGTTAGTTAGCCTGGGGGCTTCTGCTAGCATTAAAATCTGTGTTGGTTACATTTCTAGTAATCATTTTAATCGGAGTTGCTGGCTACTGAGACTTGTCTGCAGTTATCAACAGGACACAAGCTGATTTAAGTATACTTTTCTCTGCACTTATTTAAGATTTGAGTCAGTAAATACTGTGTGTATTTGATTCAGTAAATATTGTGTGTCTCTGTCTCTCTGCAGTTAGTCCCCCCCCCCCCGTTTCCTGTTTTGGTGTTAATCTTGGTGGCTTTGGAATTGCCCGCCCCTGCTGTAAATCTGTTTTTGCACACTCCTCCTGGACCCATCTCATTTGCTCAATCAACTGAGTACAGTGAGATCATATTTTGATTTCAGATACTCCTACCAGTCCCATCTCCTATGTGGTGTACAGAGAGAGCACTTGGGAAGGACATTCCCCTATAGTATCTTAATCTGCTCTGTTTCCCCCCCTTTCCAAAAAAAAAAATTGCACTTCATCTGCTTTACTGTATTTGTGTTTCTTCCCACTTTATTACCTTTTTTTGCTTTTGCCTCTTAAAAGTACTCAATTGAATTTATTCTGCTGCCTTTATTACTGCTTGTTAGTAGCCTGATTACATTGTAACTGTTATTCTAAGGCCCTTGGTTTGGGCTTCAAACCTGTTGTTTTACATTAAGAAGGTTTGTGGTCTGCACTGTTGTGGCAGGACAGGTAGTGTACATCCTTCTGAGTTGGGAACTGCTGATTGAAGGCTCAGTGTCTGTTATTCTAAAAGTGTATTAGTTCTGGGTTAAGCACTTGGGCTTCAGGCCAGTTATTTTACATTAAGAAGGTTTGTGGTCTGCACTCTTGTGGGAGGAGAGGCTAGATTCTGCCCTTCTGAGCTGGGAATTTCTGGTTAAAGGCTTATTGCACATGCTTACTTGAACTGCTTCTTTCTGAAATCGGTACGCCTTGTTTGCTGTAGCATAGACTAGATTCAGGCTGGCTGGATCTAGCTTTGTTTGTATAACTTGTGCACTGATCCAGGCCGTCTTTTTTGGAGAAGGTTTCTCTGTACCCTAGTGGCAGGACTGTGCAGTTAGAACTTGTCTAATTGAAGACTGCTGGAACAGGGCTCAGTTTTGAGCTTTTTAACTGGTTAATTGGGGAAAGTGTTGTTTTGATTGTTTCTGCTCTATTTTCTGAAAAAAACCCCCAAAAAAATACGTTTCCCACCTTTCTGAACAAATATAGTCCAGTTTTCAGGTTATTGCTGAGTCCAGGGCTATGTAACAAGTTTTTGTGTTGCCCATACCTTACTTGGATAGAAGGAAGTTTCTCTGTTCACCTGTGAGAGAGAGGAGCTTTGAGCAGCCTTTCTGTCCCTGGAGGAGTGGTTTCAGCCCAGAAGTTAGTAGTTTATTGGCCATTTTTGGGCTAATGTCTATCTCTTTCACTTCCCTGCTATAAAAACCGCATTTGCGCAGTTTTTGCACTTGTATTCCGCTCAGCAAGTGCCTTTCAGGTGTTCTGCAGAGTCTACAGCAACAGAGAGACAAAAGAGTGACTTTGGAGTGATTACGTATCATTTTCCTGCTTTTCTTGCTGTCTTAACTAATTCCGGCTAAAACAACACCAGTATGTTTAGCGAATCTGTGATTTAAAAAGTTTGTTGTTGCTACATATTGTACTTATTTGCTGCCTGCACTTGAATTAAGTCATTTTTGTCTTTAAATAATCTGTTTAATTGTTGTAGGCTACACACTAAAATGTGATAGCCTTTTCTGTGCATTTAAAGTGTTGTTTTGATTGTATCTACTCTATTTTCTGAAGAAAAAAATATACTTGTTACCTGCCTTTCTGAACTAGTATAGTCCAGTTTTCAGATTATTGCTGAATCCAGGGCTAAGTTACAAGTTTCTGTGTTGCCCATACCTTACTTGGATAGAAGGAAGTTTCTCTGCTCACCTGTGAGAGAGGGGAGCTTTGAGCAGCCTATCTGTCCCTGGAGGAGTGGTTTCAGCCCAGAAGTTAGTAGTTTATCGGCCATTTTGGGCTAATTTCTCTCTCTTTCACTTCCATAGGTTCATAGGTAGGTACTAGGCTATTGGCCCTAGGGCCTATATAAGCCTAGCCAAACAGTACCCTGGCTTTTGCCACCCTAGAAAATTATTTTCCTGTGTTCCTGTCAAGCAGAGCCACAGAAGTGATCCCCGGGGTGAATTGTGAATTTGTGCAGTTTTGTGCACCAGGCAGCGCTGTTTAGCTAAACTATTCTCGGCTCCACGAAGTCTACTCTTCAATTTTTCCCTTAGAACTGACAAACCTTCAACTTTAGCACTCGGACCATTCATTTCACAGTCAAGCACTTGCTTAAAACTCATAGCAAGCACTAGACCCCCCCCCCCCCAGGCTCTCTATTCGTCCCCACCAGCAAATCAGAAAAACAGCTTACTCTTCTTATTCAGACATGTCCAAAGGGCAGTTTCCGGTGTACTCTCCATTCCAACTGGCGAATCTGGGCATTTTGAAGCAATGTTACAACTGCCTTATGTACACAAACAACCCTCTCCTCCTACCACCAAACACTAATATATGCGAGAGATGCAATTATACAGCCAAACTGGAGGCAAAGCTCTCTCAACCCAAGACTGGAACTGACAGTCAAGAGGAGAAGGGTAATACTTGCAACACACCACCAGTCTCACATAGACGTAATAAACTAACACCGGCAAATAACACACATGAATACATGAAAACATACTTGGAGGCTCTAAATAAAAATCTGCAAAAGCAACAGAGACCTCCAAAGCAGACATCCAAGCAACCTCCACACCCCATCACCAACCATGAAACACATACTTCACATATTCAGTGTGCCACGCAATCACAGCCCTTAACGCAAAATAACATACCCAACAAACTAGTAATAGACGACTCTATAGTCAGGCACACTGATGTTCCACTAACTAGGCTGGACAAGGAGAAGGTTATAGTTAGCTGCCTGTCGGGTGCCAGGATCCGCCACATAACACAAACACTCAGGTCACTCCAAATACAACTCTGTCATTGTCCATGTTGGTGTGAATGACCTGAGACGTACCTCCCTGGACTACATGAAAAGCCCAGGCCGGTATGCCCTGACCAGCATCCTGCCCTCACCAAGAATAATGCCACAGTATAAAGAAAAAATTATCAATTTCAACAATTGGCTAAGTTTCTGGTGTCATTCAAAGGGGATCCAGTATCTGTCTGCCTGGGATGACATGCTCGACAAGCCACGTTGCTTCTCAAGAGATGGCTTGCACCTGTCACCCTTAAGCTTTCAAATACTGGCCAAGGCTCTTGCCGCCCCCATAGTGCCTTTTTTAGGCAAGGCTCAAAAGACAAACCCACCACCATAAATAGCACAAGTAACCAAAAACTGAGGGTAATGCTACTCAACACCAGAAGTCTAAACCTCAAAATGCACGCACTCGAAGCACTCCTCAATATGGAGAACATTGACATCTGTGCAGTAACAGAAACCTGGTTTAAGGCTCCCGAGAGCACCCCAGCACTACTAGGCAATAACTCATACCATACCTTTCGGCCACAGAACCAGGACTGAAACACACAAGGCGGGGGTGTATCCATATTCATCTAGGATACCCACACCTCCAGGTTAGTGGCACAGCACAGTGCATCAGAGATCATCCATGTGCAACTAACAACGGGTAAAACTGCAATCCAAATTGTAGCTTGCTACAGATCACCCACCATAGCCCAGGACCCCCATTCCGCATTTCTGGAGACACTGGGAAATATGAAGGTCCTACCATGCACCCTAATACTGGGTGATTTCAGTTACCCAAACATAAACTGGGAGACCTACTCGAGTACTAACTCACTTGCCCATCGCTTCCTAGAATTTATAAACTTATAAATTTATAAATCCAAATTGTAGCTTGCTACAGATCACCCACCATAGCCCAGGACCCCCATTCCGCATTTCTGGAGACACTGGGAAATATGAAGGTCCTACCATGCACCCTAATACTGGGTGATTTCAATTACCCAAACATAAACTGGGAGACCTACTCAAGTACTAACTCACTTGCCCATCGCTTCCTAGAATTTATAAACTCGAACGCCCTGGATCAACTAGTCAGCACCCCCACCAGAGGGAACAACATATTGGACCTGGTCATCACCAGCATGGGCAACTGGTGTTCCACACCGGAGGTCAACCCCTCGCTGGTTAGATCAGACCATAGATTAATCACTCTGGATATCCACATTCCGCCCCCACCCCCAATCAAGGAAACCACCATGAAAAACTTTGCAAAAGCAAACTTCACGTTACTTAAGACCGAGGTGGAAAGGTTCACAGCCACCATGCTAAAGGACAGTGCTGTCCAGGCTGCTGAAACCTTTACAAAGGCACTCTATGAGGCACTCTATGAGCATCTGCAGGAATGCATGGATCGTGCTATCCCAAGTAAAACCAAGACTCACTCCTCCAAGAAAAGGAAACCAGTCTGGTGGACCCCTGCCGTAAACAAGCTATACAACAGAAGGAGGAAACTAGTACAGAAAAGAGTAAAATCCCAAGATGGAAAGACATCCCTGGTCAGTATCAGCAAGAAACTTACGATCCCTCATTAAATCATCCAAGGCTAGTTTCGAAAGAAAAATTGCCAATGACTCCAAAGATAACCACAAAGAGTTCTTTAGCTATGTCAAGAACCTAAGTGGAAACTCTCAGATCTGCTCTGAGTAGTGCAGAATGGCATAAAATACACTGAACCGACTGATATTGCCAACATTCTGGCAGACAGGTTTAGTGCAAACTTCACCCCCTAAATGGCCCAGAACCATACCAGTAGAATGTAGGGGCCCGTCAATCACAGACAAACAGATTAAAACAGCCCTATCCAAAGCCAAAAACACAGCTTCAGTGGGACCGGACGGTGTCCCAGGCTGTGTCTTACAAGAGCTCCAAAGTGAACTAACCCCTCACCTAAACACACTGTTCAAACTCAGCCTCTCTACAAACTACGTACCTACAGATTGGCGCACAGCAACAGTTATCCCACTCCACAAAGGTGGAGCCACAATGGTCCCCTGGAACTATCGCCCTATAAGCCTGACTAGCCTGGTTTGCAAGGCTATGGAACTCATCATCATGGAACTCATTAACAGAGACATTGAGAACCTCCAAACCCTGGACCCTACCCAGTTTAGCTTTGTTAAGGGCAGATCATGCCTCCTAAACCTGGTGGACGTCTTTGAGACAGTTACCAAGGCATTAGACAAGGGAAAGGAGGTCCACACAGCCTACTTAGACCTCGCAAAGGCTTTCGACACAATTCCCCATTCTAGTATTATAGACAAGCTCACCAGCTTGAACATAAACCCCTACGCCACGAGATGGGTTGCCAGCTGGCTCATGGATAGAACCCACATGGTGAGAGTTGCAGCCTCTACGCCTGACTCTAAACCGGTTACAAGTGGCGTCCCCCAGGGCTCAGTCCTAGGACCCCTCCTGTTCGGTATGTACTTCTCAGAGGTGCAGACAAGCATAGGAGGACTGGCTGACCAAGTTCACAAGACTGCAAACTAGGGGCCATAATTGATTCTCCGGCTGATACAGACACCCTCCAGATGGGTCTCGCTGAGACGGATACCTGGTGTCAAAATCATGGCCTCAAGCTAAATGCCAAAAGGTGCATAGTCATCCCCTTTGGAAAAAACAAAGTACCTGCGAACTTCCACATAGGTGGTAGCCCCCTAAATACAGAAAATGTAATAAGGGATCTGGAGACCCAAGTAGATAGTAATCTCTCCTTTGATAATCATATTGCCAAGGTGGTTAGAAAATCCTTCCATGTGGCCCACCCAAATCACAAAAGGGTTCGCATCTAGAACAAAAGAGGTTATTGCGCCTCTTTACTCATCACTCATTAGACCCATCATAGAATACAACACCCCATTTGTGATGTACCTTACAAGACACCTGCAATAGCTAGAAAGACCACAAAAGTACCTCACCAAGAGGATTACTGGACTCGGACAGATACCCTATGCAGCCTGACTCAACAAACTCCAGCTGTACTCGGTTGCATACTGCTTACTCAGAGGTGATCTCTGCCTGACATACAAGGCCATGTCCAACCCAGAATTGATGGACATGCTCCACCTAAAAAAAAAACAAGTTCCGGAGAGCCACATGCTGTAGAGATATAAACCTCACCACAATGATAAATAGGACATGCTGGAGGGATAGATTCCTATCCCAGAGACTCCCCATGCTTTGGAACAGGATTCCAACATACATCAGGCAGAGCCCCTCACTAACACTCTTAAAGAGAAACCTTGATGGGTGGATGGGAAACAGAAATTTTACCCCGGGGATCACTGCAGTGGCTCTGCTGGACAGTGGCGCAGGGAACTAATGGCTCTGCTGGACAGAGGCACTGGGAACTAATCTAAGGGGGTGGCGAAAGCCAACACATTCTGGCTAGGCTTATAAATGCCCTTGGGCAGATGGCCTAGTACTTGCCTATGAACCTATAAGAAAAGTTACCTAATTATATCACTGCACATATTTACAGTAACAGAAGTTACATGAAAAGTATATACAAAAATAAAATACTGAGTGAACAGCAGATCAGACTTGGGTTCACCCTAGTATGTCCTAATATTACAGGAAAAACAGAACTAGATAGTAATACAAGATGTTGTTGCTATTAACAGAGAGTATAGGTAGTAGAAGGCTAAAAGAATTAGAGTAATGAGAGGGATAAAGAGGTGTGGGGGTGGGGTTAAATAGGGTCTTGACATGGACAGGAGCTAGAATTAAGAAGATAGTTGTTATGTCCAATTTTGAAGTAGGTTAAACAAGTGATGCTACGAATATATGGTGGGAGATTGTTCCAGGCTTGGGACACAGTGCTTGTATAGAGAAGTTTACCAATGTTTTTGTTGCTTTTATGTGTAAGAAGGTGTTGATCAGAGCTGCGTAGAGTTCAAGAAGGGAGTGTAGAGGGATATGAGAGGGGAGAGAGAAGGACAAGCTGAGGGTTTGTTTAGTAGGGTATGAATAAACTGTAGCTGGGAAAGAAGAAGAATCTGGGGGAGCTCAAGCCACTGAAGCTGTTTTAAAGTAAGGCAGTGATGGAATTTGTATGGTTGATTGCTGCCAAATCAAGCTGTGTTGTGATAAGTTTGTTCCAGTTTGGTTGTTAAGGTAGGTTGCAGAAAAGTGAGTATAGGAGAGGCGTACAAAAGACAGTGTAGGAGGAAAGCCTGTGCCAGAGAGGGTTTGGGGCTAGAGGCAAGGAGTTTTTTGTTTCTGTAGAGTAAACCCATTGTTTGTCTTTTTAATACAGTGTTGTAAGTGGAGGCCAAATTTTAATTGGTTATCAGTTATAGTACCTAGAAGTTTAGTGTACGAAGCAGCTTTGATAAGGGTATTGTCATGTGATGAGATGGAAAAGTTAAAAAAAATTCTGAACACTTTCCGGCCTCCACATTGGAGTACAAATGTAAGGGCAACTACAGCCCCATACTCTTAACAGGTTGAGCAATAAATTTGTAAATGGGTAACAAAACCGTCTGTTCTAGTAATAATTCTTACTATATTACCTACTTCATAAAAAATAACACCTGATTGTACTATATTACCCAGTTCATACAAACATCTGATTGTACCCAGCAAATTGGCACCAAAGCTAGCGTGTTATGTTTTGCTTGTTAAAAATAAAAATCTTTTTAACTTAGATCCCACAGGCTGTTAAACTGTCACGGGTCTATGAGGCTTATTCAAATAAGGGACTAACCTCTAAGCTTTGTGATTAGCTCCTTGTTTTTCCATTTCCTATATTTTCCTCCTGTCATCTCCCCTGGATCCAGCCACCATTGTTTGTAACTGACATTAAATAACTGGCCTGTTGAATATAATGTAGTAGAACAAGAACTCTCCTCCATCTGCCTGTTTAATGGAATAAAGTACTTGTAACTTCAACAAGGCATCTTTATTCCTCCCACAGGGAAAGTATTCGAGGGTCTCCTAGATCTGCTAGTTGAAGTGATTTTTTTCTGGACTACTTATTTGTTTCCTGTTGAACTAGGGATTTAGGACTGCATGACTTGAAAGGAGACTTGTGTATTTGTAGCACAAACAGAGGTATGTAGATCATACTGGAAGATGATGGGGCAAGGTGAAAGTGTGAAGGATGCAGCGAGGTTAAGGTTTTGGAGACCATCTTTTATGGCTACTATAAATAATTATAAAGATCATTATACTTGTGAAGTGGCAGTGAACATTACAGAGACTAAACCAGCAAGAGAGTAGAGAAAGAAAATGTTTCCAATAGAAATACATAAATCTTAGGGTGCAGAAATAGACGAGATGGCAGGAATCAACTCGGGGAAACTAACAAAGGAACCAAGTTACTGGGAACAAATAAGTTGGAAGGGAAAGTGACAAAGTGGGAAGAAGCTAAGCAGTTGTTTGCTGTGCAGCTCAGAGATTGCCTTCTGTATGAGGGTCTGATGGCAGAATATGTGTAGTGGGACAGGGAAGGGAGTATTGAATGAAAGACCAGCTCTGGCAGGTTTTTTAGGGGAACCAGCAACAGCAGGTGCCATTAAGAAAATGGTAATTAGTAAGGCTTGTTTGATATCACATTATAACTGTAAGAATCAGAAGAGATTAGAAGAGTAGGGTTGGAAAGATTGCAATGCAAACAAACAAACAAATCTGGGCATGCTGTAAAGTCTAGAAGATTCAGAATATTTGCATGGGAGTGTTTTTATGTATACTTTTATGTATACTTTTATGTAATCTAAGTAGACTTCAGAGAATTTGTTTCTTGAGCAGGGACCAGCTATTCAGAAATGTTAAGGGAATAAGACAGGAAATTAGGAATATTTTTGAGTGTGTGAATGTGGAGCATTAATAGAGGTTAAGGATTGTATTGGGGAGCCTATTAATCAAGGAGAGTATGCTTTTAAGTTACTGTCTTAGTTTAGAATTATCAAGACATTGTAAGGGCTTGTTAGTTTAATATTAGCAGTCAAAAAAAGCAGTTGCATGAAAGTGGAAATCTCTATTGTAAATGAAATTAAAGAAATACAATTCCAGGATTGTTCATCTTGTGAGGGAATGTGTTTATCTGGTCTGTTTGAGTTGGGAAGCACTCCAGGGAGCTCAAAATGTGGTAATTTATAGGCTAGAAGGCATAGGAGTCAGTTTTCAATCTTATTTGCTGTGCTATAAATCGGCCGAGTATAGGTGGAGCTACCCACTGTGCAGCGGTGGTTAGCAGAGCCCTGTATAGTAGCAAATGCATAGACTATAAAGCTGTGATTATGTCCAAAACCTGTTAAAAAGAGTAGTGTTGCAGGGGAGTACGCGTGGAGGAGCAAGCTTGTGCATCACTAGCACTACCATGTCCTACCACTATATAACACCTTGTTCTTAACCCCAGAAACACCCTAGGAACCCTCTTAAAACCCAAGCCTTAATCCTAAACAGCCAGCTCTGTTACAGGACTGAACAACATGAATATATACTATCCTGATATCTCTGTGTCCAGCTTGGTAGATTTGGGCATCCTAAGGCAATTTAGCAGTTGTTTCATGTTGTCAGACAACAAGTTAATCATTAAAAGAAATAACAGTAGTGGGACAGGGAAGGGAGTATTGAATGAAAGCAGTTGTTTCATGTTGTCAGACAACAAGTTAATCATTAAAAGAAATAACATGGTATGTAAAAGATGTAAACACACAGCTTCATTGGAGGCAAAACTCTCACATACAAATGAGGTTGTCAGGAATACCCACACTAAATCCCTCGCACATACTGCTCACCACACACAGATGGTCTTATGCTGAGGCAGTAAAAGGAAACCTTCCAAAATCTCTTAAGAGCGCCAAAGCGCCTAATGGTAACACTGCTCCTTAGCAATCATTAAAACCAACACCAAACATCTCGCATAAGCCTACACCCAGTAGTCTCCCAAGAGCAAAGCCCATAAGGCAGGCATATACTTTACCTAACAATTTTGTCTTTGGGAACTCCATTTTGCGACACACACATACTCCAATCACCAGGCCAGACAAGGAGAAGATAATGGTTAGTTGCCTGTCTGGAGCCAGGATCCACAATATCATGCATGCACCCCAGATACCAACATGACTTTATCATAGTGCATGTGGGTGTAAATGACCTGAGACATATGTCACTGGACTATATGAAAAGAGCCATAATAGATCTCATGGAATATGTGTCACAGAAGGGTATGAGCCTTGCATTGAGCAGCATTCTACCTTCACCAAGGATGATGCCACAGTATGAACATAACATTATTGATTTTATAATTGGATTCTGATGTTACTCCAAGGGATCCAATATCTGTCAGCATGGGAGGACATTGTCAACAGATCACATTACTTTCCAAGGATGGCTGCACCTGTCTCCTCTAGGCTTTCTGATATTGGTTAAAACTTTATCCACCCCCCCCTTAAGGCCTTTTTTTAAGGCAATGCCAAAAAGACAAAACTACCAGTATAGTGAAAAGGTCTCCCAAGAACCTTAAGGTGTTACTGCTCACTGCTAGGAGCCCAAACAAAAAAAAAATATCCACACCCTTTAACACCTTGTCTCACTGGAGAATGTAGACATCTGTGCCATGACTTAGACTTGGTTTAAAGCTATAGAAAGTACTCTGGCATTGCAAGACTACAGGTTCCTTACCTTATTATGGCTACCTACAGATCACCATCCCCTAGAGTCTCATGCCTCTTTAAACCTACTAGATGTGCTCACCATCCAACCAAACACCCCATTCTTGGCGGACTTTAACTACCCCTGTGTAGACTGGGAAAGTTACACTGCCTCAAACTCACAGGCACAACGTTTCTTAGACTTTTTTAACAAGAACACCCTGGAACAGTTGGTGCACGCCCCATCCAGAAGATCAAACATACTTGATCTCGTTCACAATCACTGGATCACAAATCTGTGTCCTTTGAAGTAAAAATCAACCCGGAAAACCCAGCTAACCCAGTAACAGGAATTGTTCTAAGGCATTTTATTAAGTGACAGTTTGTCAAAATTCAAGGCTCTCCCTAACCCCAAGACGTTGTTTACCAGTGCAGAATTATTCACGGATTCTATTCTATTCTATTATTTCAATTTATTGAAAAAGGAAATGGGCAACAGCAGTCTCTGTAGAAAACAAAGTGCAAAACCATGGTTACATAGAGGTAAAAAATGGCCTAATAAGGTAAATGCGCAGGTTCAAAAAGCTAATGAAGGTTTGAAATTAAGTTTAACATACAGTAATGATATTGGTGGTATATGTAATATAATTAGAGACAACTGGAGAATTCTTTTAACAGATGAGAATATAACTAGAGTTGTAGGGACACAACCTAGATTTATTTTTAAAAGATATTTTGTGTCAAGAACCTATGCATTTTACAAATTCAGGCATTAAGAAGAAGTAAACTTATCCATGCCTACATTGTAAAGCCTGTAAGCACATTTTACAAGGGAACTGTTTTGTACACCCCAGGACCAACAAGAATTGCTTTTTGAATATGTATGCTGACTGTAACATGCAAAATGTTGTCTATATTGCGAAATGTCAACCGTGTACTGCATATTATGTAGGAAAAACAAACTGCAGACTTGAAGATAGAATTTTTAAGCATATATCGGATATAAGGTTAAGAAAAGAACACAATGCACTGTACAAGCATATAGTATTGCATAGTGATCATGTATTTGCCTTTATGGTTATATGTGTTGTAAACAGAAGTCAAAGAGTGGGTGACTTGTATAATGAAACTGAATATAAAGAGATGCAGTGGATTCTTAGACTGGGAGCTGACCAAGCCCCAGGATTAAATGATGTCCCTTTAAAACCAGCTCTAGCAAAAAGGAGGGTAAACTATTGATTTTCATTGGCTGTGTATTAGATACTATGTTTTTACTAGTGTTATATCATCTGATGAAGGGATTTACCTGAAAGCGCTTATGATACTGCTTTTATTGTTTTAATAAAATTAAGTTACTTCATACACAGCGTGGTAATACTTGTCTTAGTTTTGGAATTACTATTTGGATTTTTTGGTAGTACTTTCAGTGGAAGGAGTCCTTTATTTTTTGTGCTTTACTTCCCCTTCTGCATTTGACGTGGTGGAGAGGGTTCTCTTGGTGTCGAGGCCACTGACCATTTCATCCTCGGACTCAATCCAGGCCCCCTTAGGTCTGAGTGCGGTTCCGACCGTCTTGCAATCTCAGGGACAGCCCGTGGTCACTATGCCCCAGGAAATTCCAGTGGAACAACAATAGGTTTTTGAGTCCTCCTCAGAGAGTCCCCGTGAGGAGGTACCCCACAAAGGTATGTGTAAGAGGAGGCACTTGGACTCTCCTCTATAGTCCCTCACAGAAGGCACAGACTTGGATGAAGGGGAAGGTTCCCCAAGGTCATCCCCTGAGAATATCTTCTTTGGAGACCTCATGGAGCCCCTTCGCCAGAGGAGGGCTAGGCAGCTCCCAAACCGACCTCAGATGAGTCTGTGTTCCTGGAGGCATTTGGCTTGGGCCCATCTACCTCTTGGGTGTCCTCTCCTGCTGATCCACACATGGATCTGATAACCTCTAGGGCATGAAAGGAGCCGGGCACCATAGAGACCATCCCTAAGCGTCCCATGACAAAGTATGGAGCCCCCCATCAGACAGGATGCATTGAAACAAGGAGTCCCCAGTAGATGCGATGATGGTGGCAGTGCCGCCAAGCAGGAGCTCGCTCAGGAGAGCTCCACGGTTCATCCCCCTGATCGAGAATCAAGAGTGATGGACCATTTTGGGAAGCGAATATATGCTTCAGCGACCTTTTCGGTGAGGGCGCTGAACTATATGGCACATGTCATTAGACTCCAGAGAGATCTAGTGAAGGAAATCACGGAGTCTACCCCCAGAGTCCATGGTGGAGGATAAAAAGACCTTCTCCACCTGAATGGACACTCTAAAAGCGGTTGCCAACATGTCCATGCGACTGCTCTGTCATGCTACAGAGAGAGCTGCGAGGGTGGCTGGAACAGGCGTTGCTATCAGGCATCACTCCTGGCTCCGGTTGTCAATTTTCAGAGCCCTTCAAGGCATCTTTCACCAAAGCCCCCTATGATGGTTCTTCCCTCTTCGGGAAGTCGGTGAAAGAGACACTGGTCCTGAGCGAGAAGGATGGGAAGACACTGTCTGCTTTCGGGATCTGCTTCTCGTCTCCTCAAAGATACTTTTCCAGGAATCTGCGAGGAATGAAGAAGATTTGGTTCCAGAAGTCTCAGGCATTTTCACGGGATGCTCAGGATTCTCCGTCCTCAGAGACAGTGGGGGTCAAAATAGACATCACCCGAAAGGCAGAGTGGGTCCTAGAAATTTTGGGTCCCCAGAAGTCTTCTAGGAGGGACCTGGGCAGCAGCCCTGATGGGTTGCCCGACTGCTCATCTCTGGAGGCAGTCGGGGGTCACCTGTCGCTACACCCAAAAGCATGGGAGTCCATTACAAAGATTGCTGGGTGTTGCAAATCCTGTCCAGAGGATATTTCATTCCATTTAAGGAACATTCCCTTCTGAACAAACTCCTCCCAGACATCCCACCTGTGCAACGGGAGGAGACAGCACTAGAAATAGGAAAACTGCTGAAGAAACAAGTCATCCAACTGGTCTTCCTAGACCAGTCCGGATCCGGCGTTTACTCCAGGTTCTTTTAGTGCCAAAGAAAATGGGGGACCTCACACCTTTCTTGGATCTGTCCACATTGAACCTGTCGGTAACAAAGACAAAATTCTGGATGGTCACACTCCAGTCTATCCTGCCCTTTTTGCAGGCCACAGACTGGATGTGCTCGATCGATCTCCAGGATGTGTACTGCCACGTCAAAATGGACAGGCGCTCCCGGAGGTTTCTTCACTTCCGGCTGGGAGCCAATCACTACTAGTTCAGAGACATTCCCTTTGGTCTCACCATAGCCCCCAAGGTGTTTACCAAGGTGATGGTGGTTGTAGCAGCTCACCTGAGGCTCCAGGGTATACAGGTCTTTCTGTACCTGGACAATTGGCTCTTTGCTGCTCCTTCAGAGCATCTACTGTGCCAGGACAGGGATTACTTCAATTAGTGTGCAGTCTGGTTATTACCATCAATCTGAACACATCTTCTCTAGAGCCAGTTCAGATTCTGGACTTTATTGGGGCACATTTGGACACTTTTCAAATTAGGGTTTTTCTCACCCTGGACAGGATATGCAGTTTAAGATTGCATGTCAAATTCTTCACGCTCAAGTCCCCACACCCGAAGCAGTTCTCAGGGCCTGGGTTCCATGGCATCCACGATCAATCTCCCGCCATTGTCTCACCTTCATATGAGAGTTCTTCAGTGGACACTTGTGGTCCCTGGTAGACCTTCCTCTCACCTTTCCAGTGAGATTCTCGAGGGTATGCAGGGACTCCCTTCAGTTGTGGATTCAATCTCCAGATATCCTCAAGGGACATTCCTTTCACCCTATTTTTCTCAAAACCGCGGTGACCACGGATGTCTCCCAGCTGGGGGGGGGGGGGGGCACTGCTCGGGAAGGACATTCCAAGGCACATGGTCCCCCTCTGAGACCGAGTTGCATATCAGAGTTCTAGAGTTGACGGCGGTTCTTCTGGCGTTGCAGGCACTTCATGCCCATCTTCCTCTAGGGACGATTGCCATTCCGACAGACAGTATGTGAGTAGTCTGGTACATCAAAAAACGAGGGGGAACCACATCTTATTCCCTCTGTCGAGAAGCCATGAGAGTGTGGGAATGGGCGATTTCCACCGTCTGCTTTCTAGTAGCAATGCACATTCCGGAGTGGTCCAACATTCTAGGGGACAGGCTCAGCAGATCGATCCTGATTGCCTTACGAGTGGTCTCGGAATCCTTCAGTAGCGGAACAGATCTTTCTAAAACGGGGGTCGGCTTTGCTGTGATCTCTTCGCATCTCCTTCCAACGTGGAATGCAGTGAGATTTTCACTCTGTACCCCCTGAGGGGGAAGCCCCTAGAGACACACTGGTTCGTGCTTGGCCTCTAGGTCTCCTCTATGCTTATCCTCCACTTCTGTCCAAGTTTCTTCAGAAGGCTCGAAGGCTGGGGAGCACTTTGATCCTCACAGCCTCATTCTAGCCTCACCAGGTTTGGCTCCCCTTACTGTGGTATCACCTAGTTGTTCCTCCATGGATGCCGGATCCATTTCCGGATCTCCTTTCTCATCCCTCAGGAATCCCTCACCCAGATCTGGACAGTCTGAAGCTCATGGCTTGGCTGCTGTGGTTCCCATGATTATCAGGACTCTCGGATTGTCATCCCCTGTAAAGTCCATTTTGGTTGCAGCTCACAAATCCTCCACCAGCAAGGTGTATCGTAGTAAATGGAGACGTTTTATTATATGGGCCACTCAGTGGGATTTGGACCCTTTCACAGCACCTCTTTCAGCAGTCTTAGACTTTTTGGCAAGTATCTTCCATCAGGGTGCTAGTTCTTCTACAGTTGAGGTACAACTGGCAGCTATCACTAATTTCCATGTGGGGATAAATATGTCTTCCCTGGCTTCTTCCAAACTTTGTAAGACCTTTCTTAATGGTGCTTTTCTACTTAGACTTCCGGTTAAGGACCCTATGCTTCTCTGGGATCCTACCTTATTGTTACAGGCATTGGTTTCTGCACCCTTCGAAGCTGCAGCATCGGTTGATTTGCAGTTTTTGACATGGAAAACTGCTTTTTGGTGGCCATTACCTCAGTCCGAAGAGCGTCAGAGCTTCAGGCTCTTTCTATTAAGGTGCCTTACATGATCTTTCACAAGGATAGAGTGTCGTTGTGTACTAATCCATCTTTTCTTCCTAGGGTGGCCTCTGAAGCCAATATTAATCAGACGATAAATTTACCATTTTTTCCCCCAACTTTTAGAACAGAGGAAGAATACAAGTCGCATCTGCTTGATGTTCATAGACAAGTGAGATTTTATTTACATAGGATGAAACCCTTTCGTAAGTCTGACCAGCTGTTCATGTCTTATGCTAAACCTTTTTTAGGCAAGACAGTTTCCAAGGTCACAATTGCTCGCTGGATTTCCTTGTGCATTGCTCGAGCCTATGTGGTGAAAGGTAGGTCCCTGCTAGGACAAGTGAAGGCAAATTCCACCCGATCTATGGCTACGTCAGCTGCCTTCTGGTCTAGGGTATCTCTGGATGATATCTGCTCGGCAGCTACTTTGTCCTCATTTCATAACTTCATTTCTCATTACAAGCTGGATATTGTGTCTTGGAACAGAGAATCCCTTGGCTCTGTAGTGCTCCGGAATATCTGTCCATGAGGGTCATCCAGGAATCTATGGTAGCTGGGGACTCTGTCCCACAGGTTGAAGACCAAATGAAGTAAACTAGTTCAGATAAAGAAGTTATGTACTCACCATAACTTTCCATCTGAGTAGTTGTACTTAATTTGTCTTCAACCCCCCCCCCCTTCCCCCTGACCTTATCATGGATGCAGTCTGTATTTAACTTTGGACTCTGTCCAGGCCTGGGAGTGTCATGGAGATTCTTGTTATGATAAGGTGATATTGGGTTGGGTATATGATACCTCTTAGACAACAAACTCGATCTGAAGGGAGACTGGAGCATTATGGGTAAGGGGAGGAGTCTCGAGCTTGGCTCCATAGTTGGAAAATGCTGCCGTGTTGGATCCGATGTGGATTCGAAACCCACAGGTTAAAGACAAATGAAGTACAACTGTTCAGATGGAACGTTATGGTGAGTGCATAACTTCTTTTTTCTTACAAACACACTATGATCCAAATGCATCCTTTGTTTAGCAAAATGAAAACAATACAGATTGTTAATATTTGTTGAAAACTGAAAGACAAAAACCACAGCACCCAAATGGCTAAGACTTCTGTCATACCTAATAGTGTAGTCTTACCTAGCAATGTAGGACCATCCCTCTGTAACCAAATGAAAAAATTACAGCAAATTTCTCAATAATATGATCTCATGTTGTCATTTTCAGTCATTCCTCAGCTGATGGGTTTGGACCCGAGAGACTGATCCGACTCAGCTGCTGCTTCTGGACCCAGGGATCGTAGAACTCTCAAGCTCCTCCCTTTACCCATAGTGCCCCACCAACCTAACATACCTCAGATCTCGTTTTTTGCCATTGCGAACAGAAGTGGATTACGAACTCGAGCATTTTTTTCTGGATTTTTTTCTTGTGGTTTCAGTGAGTGTTTCTTGGTTATATAAAGTTAATTTTTTCCTATTACACCTCCTGGTTACCCTTTTCTGTCCATTAGATCTTGCTTTCTAACTGCCCTTTTTGTACTCCTTGAGTGCTTTTTACTACTATAGTTGGTAATTTTTCCATGTCTATTTCTTACAGTTAGAAAAAATATATAAAGGAAATTTTTTTTGTCTATTGTTATTGTACTTATTATTGTTTCTGGTTAGTTTTTTTTTTAACTCTTGTTCCAACTTGTCAGAGAAACCCTCTAGAAAAAGTGTATTTCCTGGGGCATAAGATCCTAAACTCTGATGCTCATAGGGAATCTGTCTACCAGCACACTTAGACACTGATTGTGATATCTGTGCGGGATTTAATTCATGGGCCCTTATCAATAGGAGGAATAAAGTAATTCTCAGAGGCTTTCTTCCTTCTAAATCCTTTCATTTAGTGGCTGGGGCTTAAACCCCTAGAAAGCCTAAAAAATCTAAAAGTGACTCATTATCCAAGGACATGGAGACTTTTAAAAGGTCTCCTGATCGCCCTTCTACTTTGACCTTGACTCCTTCATCGGAGCTTCCAACCAAAGTTGCAAAAAAGATGGATCCATAATTCCAGACCTGACTCCCTGGACTGAAAGATCTCCTTGGATCCATACTCCCATGTTGATATTGGAGCCCATTTCTTCCAGGCATCCTACTCTTTTTCTTGAGCAGTCACCCAGAAGGCATTCTAGACACCCTTTTATGGCCTTATCTCTTCGATCCTCCAGGAACCTATCCAAAGCAGATGTGGATAGGACGATAAGGAAATTCATCAGGACACAGATGCAAATGGGAGTCCTTTCGGCCCCAACCCCCTCGGGGCTTGAGAGCATATCTCAAACCACACCATCCTTGATTTCTCATTCTCTAGTCTGTCCTTCCATTGTGGAGCTATCAGATCTAAAATCCTTGGGGCGTGTCTTCTTCAGATCTGAAGTTCCTTTTTTCGTCAACTCCAGTAATGCCTCTGAGTCGACTGGCACCTAGCATCTCGGAGCTGGAAGATTCTTGGAGTTGAAGCACTGATGCCAGTTCTGGGCGATGGAGACTACTCTGAAGCTTTTGGAGCCATCTCTTCACCTTTGAGCCTTGGTGTTAGCTTGGGTCTGACTCCTTTTTCGGGTGGAGTGCTGATGGGGCTGCAGAGGTCAGTGATCCAAGAGGGCCCTTTAAGCAAACGGTTGGTCTTCTGATACCCCCTCCCAAGAGCAGTCAGTGTTTATGGAGACTTTTGGGTCTGGCCCATTTTCTCCTAGGTGACTCCCCTGGCCGATGAACTTGTAGACCAGGTCTATTAGCAGACACGGAAGGAACCAGACACCATTGGGCCAATTCCTAAGAGACCAGATAAGATCCTTGTACCTCCAAAAGACCGTGCACATTGGAGTAAGGGAGTCCCTTTTGATTCCATTGTTGTTGTGGCGGCCACGAGAAAGGAACTATCAGAACAGAGTTCCTGTGTCCATCCCCTAACCAGGAGTCTAGGGCACTGGTCAGGTTTGGGAAGCATGTGTATGCTTCAGCAACCTTTGCTCTTAAGTTGATGAATTATTTGGCACACTTCACAAGACTACAGAGAGATTTTGATCAAGGAGCTCACCATATCTCTTTCAGGTTCCATGTCCTCCAGGGAAGGGAATAGAATTTTCTCACAGTTGAATACCTTCCAGTCTATATCTAATTCATCCATGAGGTTAATCTCACATGTTGCAGAAGGTACCTCATGGGTGGCGAGTTCAGCATATCCATTGGAAGGCATACCTTTTGATGAATCTTCGCATTTTAGCCCCAAAGTGAAAGGCGCAATCTCCAGGTGTGAGTAAGAGGGAAAGAGCCCGTCTGCCATGGGTATATGTTTTTCTACCCCTGAAAGGCCATTTTCCAGAAACCAATGAAGTTGCAAAAAGATGTGGTTTACAAAAATCCCAGGATCCTTTCCAGGAGACACGTGGTGATAATTCCCCCAGGGGCAGGAGGGGAATTTTAATGGAAGATGCCATTGAGTGGCAGATGTGGTCTGCACAACTAGGGGTCTAGAGATTATTTCTCAGATAGACCCTATCAGTGCTCCTGAATGGAGGTCTGACTGTCCATCTCTCTAGCCAGTCGGGGATCGCCTATTCTTGCACCAGAGAGCCAGGCTAAATATCACAAAAAATTCATGGGTGCAGGGATTATATCCAGAGGTTATACCATACCATTTTTCCAACCCCTTCCAGCTGTTCAGAAGAAAATCCCCTATGTTCCACCCAGTCAGAGGGAAGCAGCTTCTCTATAAATAAAAAAAGCTTCTGGAAATAAGAGCCATTTAGGAGGGCCGTCCAGACCACAGAGGATACGGAACTTATTCAAGATTCTTCTTGGTGCAAGAAAAGACAGGCAGCATAAAATCAACTGTGGACCTCAGAAAACTGAACCAGTTTGTTCTATATATAAAGTTCCATTTGGTCACAATACAGTCCATTCTGTCCTTTCTACAGAAGGATGACCGGATGTGCTCGATAGATCTTAAGGATGCGTACTATTGCATCAAAATGAACAGGCGCTCCAGGAGATACCTAAGTTATGGCTGGGCGCAAGTCATTATCAGTTCAGAGCACTGTCTTTTGGTCTGACCACAGCCCCCAGAGTGTTTACCAAATGTATGTCAGTAGTAGCAGCTTATTTGAGACTGCTCGGATTCCTTGTGTTTCCTTATCTATACAATTGGCTCTTGGATGCGTCAACCAGGCATCAACTGATTCAAGCAGGGAATTACTTAGTCCAGATGGGCTACCATCTGGGAATATCAGTCAGTTACAACAAAACACAACTCACACCAATGCAGAGTTTGGAGTTCATCGATGCTTGTCTGAATGCAGTCACTCAGCCTCTCTTCCTCCATCTCAAAAAGACACCTTAAAATCTCAGGGCAAGAAAGTGATTTAAAATTTATCCTTTCAGGTCCAACTGATATTTCAGGCTTTGGATTCCGTGGCAGCTGCAATCACCCTTGTCCCGCTGGCCAAGTTCCATATGAGAATCCCACAGTAGACTCTGTCAACTCAGTGGTCCATTCTCGAACGTCTTTTATCCATGCCAGTCAAGATCACTCAAGCATACAAAAATAACCTGCTATGGTGAATTAATTCAAATCAACTGCATGAGGGTCGTCCATTTGTTCTTCCCCTTCCCAATGCCACTGTGACCAGGGGTGCCTCTCAACTCGGGTGGGGGGGTACTACTTGAGAAGCACAGTCCAGGGTATGTGGGCCCCCCCCCCCCGAAGAGGCCAAGATGCATATCAACGTCCTGAAGATGATAGCTGTCATGCTAGCATTGCAGGCTTTTCAGGACACCCTTCCTTCTGGGACAGTTGCTATACAGACGGACACTATGTCAGTAGTCTGGTACATCAACAAACAAGGAGGAACCAGATCTTACCTCTTTGTCAAGAAACAATGAGAGTTTGGCAATGGATGATCTCTTCCGATCACTTTCTAATAGCAGTGCACATTCCAGGGAAATCCAGGGTGGTTGCAGACAAGCTAAGCAGGGCCATTCTGATGCCTCACAAGTGGTCTCTCAACATCAACACGGCGGAGAGAAATTTCTGTCAGTAAGGCCAGCCATGCTGCGATCTTTTCACTTCTCCACTGAACAACAAATGCAGCAGCTTTTTTACCCTGATTCCCCCATTGGGGAGTCACCAAGAGATGCTCTAGTTCATGCTTAATCTTCTGTTTTTCATTATGCCTATCCCCCATTAGCCCTCCTTCCTAAATTTCTACTGAAAGAATTTTGGTTGAAGAGTACAGTTATCCACATTGCCCCTTACTGGACTCACCAGATTTGGTTTCCCTTCCAGTGGCCTCATCTTCTATATCCACCCAGGATTCTGCTCCAGCATGATGCACCCAGACATGTCAGGTCTCAAGTTGACCACATGGTTTCTTCAGTTCAATTGATTGTTAAACAGGCCGGGCTTTCCTCCCCCATCCATCACATTTTGTTATCTTCCCATAAGGCTTCTACTAGACAGATTCAGAAGAATATATGTAAAAGATTTGTTCTTTGGGCTCGGAACAAAAACTTAGACCCCCTTTTCACTACCTGTCTACTCTTTGGACCCAGCACACTTAGCTTTCTTTGACTTTTTAGCTGCGATTTTCAATGAAGGGGCTAGTTTCTCTAATACTAAACTCATATTGGCAGTCATATCCAACCTCCTTCTGCTGTAAACAGTTCTGTGTTAGCTCCTGTATACTGTGCAATGTTTTTCTCAAGGGAATGTTTCTTCTTAGACCTCCTTTAAAAGATCCTACTCCTCCTTGGGATTTAAATATAATGCTTCATGCCTTGACTCAACCATCCTTTGAATCTTTGGCCAAAACTGACCTTAAATGTTTATCCTGGAAAATCTTATTCCTAGTGGCTGTAACCTCAGCTAGAAGAGTATCTGAACTCTAGGCTTTGTCTTCAACCCCCCCCCCCTTACCTGATTTTTCACAAGAATAGGGTGCCTTTACGGAACTGATCCACCTTTTCTACCCAAGGCAGCTTTTGAGTCAAGTATTAACCAGGTCATTAATATCCCAGTTTTCTTTCCAAACTTCCCAAGTAAAGGAGAATATATGTTGCATCTGTTGGATGTGCATAGACAATGTTGTTTCTACCTTCATAGAATCAAAGACTTAAGAAAATCTGAACAATTGTACGTTTTCTTTTCTGCTACCAAATTAGGCAACCCAGTATCCAAGATTACTTTGGATAAATGGTTGACTGACTTCTGTTACCTTTTATCTATGGAAAATCGTGTTTGCCTTTACCAAAACCTCCTAGAGCCCATTCCACTAGGTCTGTGGCAGCTTCTTCAGCTTTTTGGTCTAGAGCATCTTTGGATGATATTTGTGCAGCTGCAACGTGGGCTAATCCTCATACCTTTAGTGCTCATTACGGGTTGGATCTGGTCTCTGTGGGTAGAGTAGCCTTTGGCTCAGCGGTGCTCCAAAATATCCTTCCTTGGAATCCTCCCGGGGTTGTGGTAGCTGGGGACCCTGTCCCATAGTTGAGGAATGAATTAAAATGACAACATCAAATTAAAAATGTATGTACTTACCACAGTGTTCCATCTGTGTTGTCCATTTTCATTCTTCCTCAACTCTCCAACCTTCTACCCCCGCCTTTATTTTCTTCTGGAAAGATCGAAGAGTATTATAGGAACCTCTGTTCCCTGTTTAAGCTGTAGCTTCCTTTTCATGTTCCACCAAAGTCTTGTTATGTCTAGGCGCAGCAAACTTGATCTGAGGTATGTTAGGTTGGTGGGGCATTATGGGTAAAGGGAGGAGCTCGAGAGTTGTAGTATCCTACCATCTGTAAGAAGTGGCAGAGTTGGATCCAGGCCATCACTGGATTACAAGATTAAAAAAAGTATCTGGGTTGACATGGCTTAATTAATTTCCTTTACAATTATTGCACCTTGGTCTTGTCAAGTTAGAGTATGTTGAATTGAAGGAAGAACAAAGCTAATGAGAAGTAGAAAGTGTGAAAGACAAGAAAGAAAAAATACATACTGGAGGTTGTTCTGGGGCAGACTGATGGGCAGCAGGAGAGGGAGCTTTGGCATCACTTTCATAAGGTTCCATTTCAGCTAAAAAACTGACCTCGCCCCTTCATAAAAGGCTATCATAGGTTTCAACTCCAGGCCATTCAAGCCCTTAACCTTTCCGTGATGACGAGTGCTCATCTTTAGATTGCATATATTTACTATTCTACCCTTAGAGAATTCATTGCAGCATGACACTGAGTTTGACTCACTGGTTTAATCCCAAATTTAGCTGTGTCGCATTTCGAATGAAAATTGATCTATTTATTTCTGGTACAGTATATAGTATTAGTACTTTGGCTGTAATCACAACTCAAAACAAACTGTTCTAGACGATTTTTGTGTTTTGCCATCCTGAGCAGAAGTTGAGCAAAATGTCAGACTTGTGACAAGCAAAGACATATGGACTCCAGCATGTGTGTAAAAGGCCTTATTTCAGTTCCCCTTTGAGATACTCTTCTGAAATTTTCAGACAGTAATAACGGAATTTTCTGTCATAAAATACACATATAGTAGTCTGCCCATGGGAATTTCAAAGGAGTGCAGCGCTAAATTTGACTGCGCTATGTTAGCTGTTCGAGAACATGTCATTCTAAGCCGTGGCAAGTTACAGCTCAAAAAGCAGGTGAAATACACAAGATTTTTACTTCTGTTGTGGTGACAACTTGATAAAGATGTATTCCAGACCATTGTTGTATTCTGTTTGTTGAGCAAAAGTTCAGCAAAGCACCCCAAAGTAGAAACACAGAGGAATGTAAAATGTCAGGCTGTGATAGTGAAGGTATACAGACCCATGCATCTGGAACCTAGGTATAGAACGCCGTAGCTTTGTACAGATTTGAGATTTCATTATTAAACTTTCATGTTCTAACAATACTGTGTTCCTGTATGAAAAGCACATAGGACTAATGTTCTGCCCTTTGGGATTTTATTGCAACTCGGTGTTTAGTTATATCCCACTGCTTTAGCTCATTGAAAGCTTGTTGGTGTAATGACAGCATGTTACAGCTGAAAGTATATTTCTTTACTGTAATAATATACATAATTTTTACGTATGTAATGACAGCTCTGCAAGATAAAGTATTATAGGTCATTATTGTATTCTGCATATTGAACAGAAGCAGTACCCCCAAAGGAAATCAAGAATAATGCAAATTGTCTCACCGTAGCAGTGAAAGCATATGGAGCCTGCATCTGGAACCTGTGTATAAGAGGCCACATCTTGATTTCCCCTTAAGACTGTATTGCAAAATTTTAAATTAGTTACGGCAGTGTTCTCTATTTCATATTGAACCTAAGACTTCTCTTCTAGTGTTGGAGATTTCAGTACAACATAATGCTGAATTTGTCCTTACCAGTTTAGTTTCTTGAGCGAATGTCATTGTAGCCACAGCATGCTACATCTGAAAATGTATGTTCTTGTGAATATATATATTATGACTGGAGTATTGATAACACAATAAAGAAGAATTCTAGGCCATTACTGCATTCTGTGCACTCAGCAGAAGTTAAGTACAGCATCCACAGTGTAAACCAAGAATAGTACAAACTGTCAGAATGTGACATTGAAGATGTATATCTGTGCATTTGGAACCCAAATGTAAAGACGCCACATTTGAGTCATCCTTTTTGAGATTTCATTTTGGAAGATTCAGGCAGCTGTATATCATTTACTGCAGAGGATTAAGGCTCTGAACTGTTAATTAGCTGCTTGTAACCAAGGGTACTGGGTTTGATTCATTCCTCCTTCGTATGCATGCTGTGCAACTCTGAGCAAGTCACTTGACCAAGCTGTGCCCCCTCGTTGCCGATGAAAGAGGAAAGTTGTATCCAATGGGCTTACGCGGTTAACAAATTATATTTAAAGAAAAAGGCAATAACAACATGTTGTTTTGCTATAAAATGCATTTATGGCTATTATTATATGCATAGGGATTTAACAACAGCACAGAGCTTATATTTGACTCATCACTCACTCACTGCTTTAGTTCCTGCAGCATATGGCATTTCTGCTATAGGGTGTTTCAGGTGAAAATTACATATATGTATATATGTGTGTGTTATATACAATGTTTTTTTTTTTTTTTTGTGAAATATGTAAGATGTTTGATTAAATAGGTGGTATTTTATCTTATGGAGAGCATGGGAATGCTGTAGGTGACAACTGAATTATTGACATCATAAGGGAGAGTATTACAGTGTTTGGAAGTAAAACGTAAGTTTGAACTAGATGAAGGAAATAAAGTGGTAGCTTTAAGTTTGATCAGAGGAGTTAGGAAGTTAGTATGGGAAAAGGGGAAGATTTGCGTAAGCTGCTGTTGGTCAAATGCAAAAAAATTTTAGAAACTTCAGTCCTGGAGAAGGGTATGATATGTTCATAGGTAGGTACTAGGCTATCTGCCTGAAGGCATTTATAAGCCTAGCCAGAATTGTGTTGGCTTTCGCTGGCCCCTTACATTAGTTCCCTGTGCCTCTGTCCAACAGAGTCATTGAAGTGATCCCCGGGGTAAACTTTCTATTTCCCATCCACTCGTCAAGGTTTCTCTTGAAGAGTGTTAGCAAGGAGCTCTGCCTAATGCAGATTGGAATCTTGTTCCAGAGCATGGGAAATCTCTGGGACCGAAATCTGTCCCTCCAGCACGTCCTATTTATTGTTGTGGTGAGGTTTAGATCCCTAGAGCGTGTGGCTCGAGGGGATATGTTTTTTTTTTAGGTGGAGCATATCCATCATTTCTGAGTTGGACATAGTTTTGTATGTCAGGCATAGATCACCTCTGAGTAGACGGTATGCAGCCAAGTACAGCTGAAGTTTCTTCAGTTGAGCTGCAAAGGGCATCTGTTTGAGGCCAATGATCCTCTTGGTGAGGTACTTTTGTGGTCTTTCCAGCTGTTGCAGGTGTCTGGTAAGGTCCATCCCAAATGGGGCGTTGTACTGTATGATGGGACTGATGAGTGATGCGTAGAGGGGCACAGTGACCTCTTTTGATCTGGATGCAAACCCTTTTTTGATTAGGTGGGCCACATAGAAGGATTTTCTAACCACTTTGGCAATGTGATTATCAAAGGAGAGATTACTATCTACTTGGGTTCCTAGATCCCTTATTACGTATTCCATGTTTAGGGGGCTATCACCTATGTGGTATTTTGTGGGTACTTTGTTTTTTCCAAAGGGGATGACTATGCACTTTTTGGCATTTAGCTTGAGGGCATGGTTTTGACACCAGGTATCTCTCTCAGAGAGATCCTTTTGGAAGATGTCTGTGTCAGCCGGAGAGTCAATTATAGCCCCTATTTTGCAGTCGCCTGCAAACTTGGTTAGCCATAGACCTCCTGTGCTTGTCTGTACCTATGAGAAGTATATGCCGAACAGGAGGGATCCTAGGACTGAGCCCTGGGGAATGCCACTTGTAACCGGTTTAGAGTCAGACCTAGCTCCCGCAACTCTTTCCATGTGGGTTCTGTCTCTGAGCCAGTTGGCAACCCATCTTGTGACATAGGGGTCTATGTTCAGACTGGTGAGCTTGTCTATAATACCAAAATGGGGAATGGTGTTGAAGGCCTTTCTGAGGTCTAGGTAGGCTGTGTGGACCACATTTCCCTTGTCTATAGCCTTGGTAACTGTCTCAAAGAAGTCCACCAGGTTTAGGAGATATTATCTGCCCTTAAAGCCGAACTGGGTAGGGTCCAGTGTTTGGAGGTTCCCAATGTCTCTGTTAATGAGATCCATGATGATGCACTCTATAGCCTTGCAGACCAAGCTAGTCAGGCTTATAGGGCGATAGTTCCCAGGGTCTGTTGTGGCTCCACCTTTGTGGAGTGGAATAACCGTTGCTGCACACCACTCTATAGGCACGTAGCCTGTGGAGAGGCTGAGTTTGAACAGTGTGCTTAGGTGAGGGGTTAATTCATCTTTGAGCTCGTGTAGGACGGAGCCTGGTACACCATCTGGTCCCATTGATGCTGTGTTCCTGGCTTTGGAGAGGGCTGTTTTAACCTGAGTGTCTGTGATTTCATGGGCACTTTATTTTTCTGGTATAGTTATGGGCTCTTTCGGGGGTGAGAGGGGGGTGAAGTTTGCACTGAACCTGTCTACAGGATGTTGGCGATATCGGTCGGTTCAGTGTATTTTGTGCCATTCTGCACGAACTCCAAGCAGATCTGAGAATTGCCACTTGATTCTTGACACAGCTAAAGAATGCCTTGTGGTTATCCTTGGAGTCCTTGGCAATTTTTCTTTCGAAGCTTGCCTTGGATGATTTTATGAGGGATCGTAGTTTCTTGCTGATACTGATCAGGGATGCCTTCCCTTCTTGGGATTTTACTCTTTTCTGTACTAGTTTTCTCCTTCTATTGTAGAGCCTGTTTATGGGAGGGGTCCACCAGACTGGTTTCCTTTTCTTGGAGGAGTGAGTCTTGGTTTTGTTTGGGATAGCAGGATCCATGCATTCTTGTTGGTGCCCGTAGAGTGCATTAGTAAAGGATTTTGCAGCTTGGGCAGCGTTATCCTTTAGCATGGGGCTTTGAAACTTTCCACCTCGGTCTTAAGTAACATGAAGTTCGCTTTTGAAAAGTTTTTCACGGTGATTTCTTTGACCGGGATGGGGGCAGAATGTGGATATCCAGAGTGATTCGTTTATGGTCAGATCTAACCAGCGAGGGGTTGACCTCCAGTGTGGAACACCGGTCACCCATGTTGGTGATGACCAGGTCTAATACTCTAGTGGGTGTATTGACCAGTTGATCCAGGGCGTTTGAGTTTATAAATGCTAGGAAATTTTGGGCAAGGGATTTAGTACTTGAGGAGATGTTCTTTGTGTTTCACTTTTGCAGTCATTACAGTCATTACAATTGGGTAATCTGCTGGCAGGTTGCTCTCAAGTCGGCCTGATTAACAAAGTCGTGGGTCCTGCGTCGGTTGCTGTCCCTTCTTCCATGATGTCAGGTCATCAGGGGTATAAAACATGCAGCTGACGCCATTACATCAGTCTTTCTTGCCACGTGGTGCCCAAAGCAGAAGCAGTTCGCAAGTGCCAGTCAGCCGACTCCTGAAATTTTCGTTTTTGAGTTTCAGAACTGAAGTCTTCAACTAAAAGCTAAGTACCCCGTTGGGGAAACTTTTCCTTGCTCCTTACCGATGTCAGTAAAAGTTAATAATTGTATTACTTGTGGGAAGCAAATACCTCATAAGGATTTTCATTTGTACTGTATTCCTTGCCTAGGCCCTGACCACAACATGCCTTGCTGTCGGTTTTGTGCTAAACTTAATCAACACTTTTAGACGTCGGTATATTTTTGTTTCCAAATATTTTGGCTCAAGATTGAACTATCCAGAAATGTTTTCGGTTAGCAATTCGACTACCGGAATACCTAAAAAACGCAAAGGAAAAGACAGAGACAGACCGTCGAGGTCCAAAACCGACGACAAAGTTCTCCTAAGCCAGTCACCGGTTCGCCGGTACTCAGGCGCTTTCGCAGCCCCTGATACCCGCTACTATTGATTCGCAGGCCATTACTGAGACCCATTCGGAGTCTGGTATGCCGCGAGATACTTCTGGGGGTGTTTTCAGACCTAAAGAATTGTATATTAAACCGACACCGTCTTCAAAACTAAGGCCAAAATCTACTTCTATGTCTAAAAAAACGACAGTTGGGCCACGTGTACAGGCCTCAATGCCTAAAACACAAATGATCAAAATGGCTGAGGATTTAATTACCTTGATCAGGGATACCCATCCCCCTCCTGCTAAGAGGCCCAGGCAAGGCACTGACTATGAATCTTCAGATCAGGTTTCTATTTCTTCTGATTCCTCTTCTGATCAGGAATTATCTATTCCCACTTATGAAGACTCTGATGCAGAAGATTCCATTCCTTCTGCTTCTCCTCCTGAGGATTTTTCTTTTGGAGAAACTTTACATACCTTTAGGGAACACTTTCACTGGGAGAGTCAGGATTTCTCAGAATCTTTAAAAAGAAACTTGGGGATTTCCTTCTTCTTCCTCAGCATAAGCCTTTGGCTATACCTCATGTTCTAGACATTGTTGATGATGTTTTCTCAGAATCCAGTATGGCTCCTGATTCCCTGCCTCCAGCTCTTAGTAAGCCAGACAGATATTACAGGGTTCCTGACTTCCACAAATTCCTCTTTAAAAACCCTACTGCTGACCCTGAAACCATTTCTCAGGGTCCCAGTGGCATTAAGGCCTCTACTGCTAAAAATCCTACCCCTTCTGATAGAGATTACAGGGTGCTGTATAGATGGGGTAAGAAGGTTTACACGTCTGCAACCTTGGCTATCAGGGCTTTAAACTGTCAATTTCATATGCTTAAATATCAACAGCATGTCATGGGCTTACTTAAACAGAAAATGATGTTGATTTCTGACTTTGTGGAAAATAGAGTTGCAGGATTTATTGCATTCAGCTGAACAAGTTGGAAAACATACTTTGCAATTTGGTTTTGATTCCTTGGAGGCTTCTTGCAGGGCTGCTGTAACTGGATCTTTGATAAGAAGGCATGCTTGGCTCAAGGAGTAAAATCTACTTGACCATGTTAAAGCAAAATTGTTGGATGCTCCTTTACAACAGGACAGTCTATTTGGTAATAAGGCAGAAGAAGTTTTGAAAAAGATGGAAGATAAAGCTAAATATATGCGAACTGTAAAATATTTCCTACAAGTGCAGCCACCCTGGTTCAGTAGGCACTGGCCTACTAAGAACTGGTCCTTTCCAGTACCCACCAGAGCCACTCAGGTCAAACCCAGACATTCCAAAGGCTCCAGGTTTCAGTCACAAGGAACTTATAGAACAAAGCAATGGGGTGCCTCCACCTCCAAATCTGGAAGTAAGGCACCTTCCTACAGTAAACAGTCTCAATGACTTTCCACTGCAGTCACCAAGCATTTATCTTTTGGCCGCCCCTTTGGGGGGGAAACTGGCACCTCATGCACAAAACTGGCAACTGATTACCCAGGACAAGTGGGTTTTAAATATAGTATCCCAGGGATACCAATTTCATTTCCACACATTGCCAATCCCAAACGGATGGCCAGATCTTCCTCCAAATCAGTGGGCAGAGGCCCAGAAACAAGGTATGTCCCCCATGAACATGGGGGCTATTCAACCAGTACCAGAAAAGGAAAAGGGACAAGATCTTTATTCAAGACTTTTCCTGGTACCCAGAAAAGATAAATCATGGCGACCAATTCTAGACTTATCCACTCGAAAATACATTTCTGGACATTCCAAAATTCAAGATGCTGGCTCTACAACAGTTACTACCTATGCTAGGCAAGAATGCCTGGTTGGTAACTCTAGACTTAAAAGAGGCTTACCTGCATATCCCAATCAGGGATTCTTGCAGAAGATACCTCTGCTTCAAAGCAGGCTATTTGCATTACCAGTTCTCTGCACTGTCCTTTGGCTTATCTACTGCACGCAGGGTCTTTACAAAGTGCCTGGCACCAGTAATTGCATTTTGCAGGCAAAAAAATATTCAAATTTATCCATACTTGGACGATTGTCTAATTCAGGCAGAAAACACGGACACTCTTCTAAAACATCTGGCGTTTCTAAAAAAACTTCTAACTTGTTTAGGGTACACCATAAACGAAAAGAAATCACAACTGGTACCCTCTCAAATAATTACATTCCTGGGTGCAAGCTTGAATACAACTGCCCAGATGACTTACCTTACGCCAGAAAAACAAATTCATTTGATGACTTACTTCAAACAGGTGCCACAAAAACCCAGCTATCTGCAAGACAAATTCTGCAGGCCTTGGGGTTCGTGGCCTCCTGCATCCTAATTCCATATGCAAGACTGCATATGAAGAAACTTCAATGGGACCTAAAAAGCTTATGGAGTCAACATTTTCACAGCCTGGAAACAATGATTCCTATCATTCCTTGCCTGCAGCTAGAGTTCCTATGGTGGGCAGAGGCCTGCCACCAAAACAAGGGACTGTCATTCATTCCACCCCCTGCCGGACCAAATCCTGACTACAGACGCATCAGATTATACTTGGGGGGGGGGGGGCATCAGGTAGGGAGATGCATTCAGGGCCAATGGAGCCCAAATCAAATGCACTTACATATCAACCAGAAAGAAATGCTAGCTGTACAGAATGCTCTGACAGCCTTCAAGGACTATCTTCATCCAGGACAACTACTGATAAAGACAGACAGCACCACAGTCACGTGGTACATAAACAAGCAGAGGGGTACCCATTCCTACCCCCTTTGCAGACTAGCCATGGCATTGTGGAACACGACCTTGACTTATCTAATACATCTACAAGCTCTATTCCTGCCAGGAAAGCAAAATACTCTGGCAGATGAACTAAGCAGAAATCTTATGGACCCACATGAATGGAAGCTGGATCCACAAATCTTCAGCATGTCGACACACAAATGGGGGAGCCCAGACATGGATCTTATTGCCTCACCCCAAAACTATCAGTTGGACAAATTCTGCACAAGAATTCATCACAAAAAAGCTTGGAAAGTGGATGCTCTATCCTTCAGCTGGAAAAACCTATCAGTCTATGCCTTTCCTCCTCTGCCTCTGCTCTCCATTGTCTTACTAAAAGTCAGACAGGAAAAAACAAAAATTATACTGATTGCTCCAGACTGGCCTTGCCAACACTTGTACCCGCTCCTACGTAATATGTCGCACCTTTCTCCGTGGTACCTGCCTCAGACACCTACTGTCTCAGCAGAACTGTCAAATTCTGCACACTCAGCTCCAAACTCTGAATGTTGCAGCATGGCTAATCAACTAATTTCACCAGTTACATCTCTCAGCAAACCTGTCATGGATGTCATTTTGGAGGCTAGAAGGCCTAGTACTAGAAAATCTTATGCTGACAAAAAGATTCTGTGCATGGAACCAAGCACAATGAATAAGCACAGCAATGCCCAGTATTCCTCAGATTCTGCAATATTTAACTGATACTTCACAAGGGCCTATCTTTTTCTTCCATAAAAATACATGCCTCTGCCATTTCAGCTCATTACAACACAGTGCCTCCCATCTTTTCTCATCCTCTGCTAAAGCAGTACCTTAGAAGGGCCAAAAATTTAAGACCTCGCAGGAGAGCACCAACTCCTGCATGGGACCTCAATTTTGTTTTGGAAAAACTCACTCTACTTTCTTTTTGAGCCAGCTGTTACTGCAGATTTAAATTTTTTCTCCTGGAAAACGGCTTTCCTTTTAGCAGTCACTTCAGCAGTAAGGATTTCAGAATTACGGGCTCTTATGGCAGTGGAGCCTTTCATTATTTTTCATCCGGACAGGGTGGCTCTCAGGACCAATCCATCTTTCATGCCTAAGGTGGGATCCAGTGTGGCTCTTAATCAGACCATTCATCTGCCAACTTTCTGTCCCAATCCACAGAACAAGGGTGAGTGGATTCTGCATTCTTTGGATGTACACAGACAACTTAGATTCTACTTAAACAGGACAGAATCTCTAAGAAAATCCGAGCAACTATTGGTGGCATTTGCTGCAGGGGCAGAGGGAAAGGCTATTTCAAAGCAGACTGTTTCCAAATGGATAAGCCATTGTATTTGTTTCTGCTATGTGCACCATGGTAAACCTATCCCCAAGAGGATCAGATCTCATTCCACCAGGGCTGCATCTACTTCTGCAGCCTTTCTTAGAGGGGTTCCTACCAGAGACATTCTAGAAGCTGTTACCTGGAGCTCAGTTCATACATTCACCAAACATTACCATTTACCTCTCTTCTCTAAATCCAGAGCTGCCTTTGCCACTGCTGTCCTGCTGGGCCTTATAGCTGCTCCTAATTCTGTATAAATCCATCCTCCCAACCATAGCTTTGGGAATCTACCTAAATGTAATGACTGCAACAGTGAAACACGAAGAACACAGTACAGTTGTGTACACTTGCCATAAATATAGATGTTCGAGTGTATTCATTGTTGCAGTCCTGGTTACCCACCCTCCAGCCTCTGTTTTTCTCTTACTATACCTCTACTTTCTTTTACTATGCTTAAAAGCATTTTTAGTGTATTTGCTTTTGTTTGGAGGTATATTTTTTGTGTTCTAAATTATATACATTCCAAATGTATTTTATATAATTATATATATTCCAAAGACATGCATCTGGAGCATTTCTACCCGGGCCTCCGCTGAAAACAGGCTCTGTGGAACCTAGTTGGACTTTCCCGGGCAACAAATATTAAATAAATAATAATAAAATGTAAGAATTAAAAAAAAAAATATATATATATATATATATGTGTGTGTGTGTATATATATATATATATATATATATATATACACGGTGGTGGTGCTGCAGTAACGTTGTTGCCTCACAGACGTTGCCCGTTCGATTCTCAGTTAGAGCGTCTTCTGTGTAGCGACATGCGTGAATGGGCGTTCCTTCATTGAAGGTTGTGCATTGGGCCTGGCAAGCCAGTACGTAAAAATCTACTGCCAATCATTAGCGGACCAGAGTTCCGCTGTGGCGACCTCTAACTGGGAAAAGCTATATATACGCCATTACATCAGTTTTTCTTGCCCCAGATGTCAGGTGCCCCCCAAATAAATATATATATATATTTGGGGGGCACCTGACATCTGGGGCAAGAAAAACTGATGTAATGGCGTATATATATATATATATATATATATATATATATATATATATATAGGGGCACCTGACATCTGGGGCAAGAAAAACTGATGTAATGGCGTCGGCTGCATGTTTTATACCCCTGACGACGTGACGTCATGGAAGAAGGGACAGCAACTGATGCAGGACCCAAGACTTTGTTAATCAGGTCGACTGAGGGCAACCTGCCGACAGATTACCCAATTGTAATGATTGCAACAGTGAATACACTTGAACATCTGCATTTATGGTAAGTGTACACAACTGTACTTTCTACCAGCTAATGTTTGGGTAATTGAAATCATCCAATATCAAGGTGTTTGGTAGGACCTTTGTTTCCAGAAATGTGGAATGGGGGTCCTGGGACATAGTGGGTGATCTGTAGCAAGCTACAATTTGAATTGCAGTTTTGCCCATTGTTAGTTGCACGTGAATGATCGCTGAAGCATTGTGCTGTGCCACTAACCTGGAGGTATGGGTATCCTTGATGAATATGGATATGCCCCCGCCTTTTGTATTTCAGTCTGGGTTTTGTGGCCGAAATGTATGGTATGCGTTGTAGCCTGGTAGTGCTGGGGTGCTTTCTGGAGCCTTAAACCAAGGTTTCTGTTACTGCACATATATCAATTTTCTCCATACTGATGAGTACCTCGAGTGCGTGCATTTTGATGTTTAGACTTTTGGCACTGAGCAGCATTACCCTCAGTTTTTTGTTACTTGTGCTATTTACGGCAGTGGGTTTGTCTTTTTAGTCTTGCCTAAAAAAGGCACTATGGGGGTGGGCAAGAGCCTTGGCCAGTATTCGAAAGCCTTAGAGTGACTGGTGCAAGCAGTCTCTAGCGAAGCAGCGTGGCTTGTCCAGCATGTCATCCCAGGCTGACAGACACTGGATCCCCTTTGAATGACACCAGAAGCTTAGCCATTTGTTGAAATTGATCATTATTTCTGTATACCATGGTATCATTCTTGGTGAGGGCAGGATGCTACTCCAGGTCAGGGTCATACCGGCCTGGGCTACTTGATCAGGGAGCTCTTCCATGTCTCTTTTCATGTAGTCTAGGGAGGTACGTATCAGGTCATTCACACCAACATGGACAATGATAGAGTCGTATTTGTACTTGTTCTGGAGTGACCTGAGTGCTTGTGTTATGCGGCGGATCCTGGCACCTGACAGGCAGCTAATAGCAACCTTCTCCTATTTCAGCCTAGTGAGTGGAACGTCAGTGTGCCTGACTATAGAGTCATCTATTACTAGTGTGTTGGATATGTTATTTTGCCTTAAGGGCTGTCATTTCGTGGCACACTGGTTTTGTGAAGTATGTGATGTTCTTTGTGTTTCACTGTTGCAGTCATTACATTTGGGTAATCCTGCTGGCAGGTTGCCCTCAGCTGGCCTGAATTCCAAAGTCTTGGGTCCTGTGTCGGCTGCTGTCGCCCCTTCCCTGACATCAGGTTGTCAGGGGTATAAAAGAAGCAGCCGACGCCATTTTCTCCAGTCTTTCTTGCTGTGCGGTGCCCAAAGCAGAAGCAGTTCGCAAGTGCTGGTCGGCCGACTCCTGAGAATTTCGTGTTCGAGTTTCAGATCCGAAGTCTTCAATAAAGCTAAGTACCCCGTTGGGGAAACTTTTTTCTTGCTCCAGACCGATGTCAAAAAAAGTTAATAATTGTATTTCTTGTGGAAAGCAAATACCTCATAAGGATTTTCATTCTTACTGTATTCCTTGCCTAGGCCCTGATCACAACGTTTCTGATTGTCAGTTTTGTGCTAGATTTAACCAACGCACTATTAAGCGTCGGTATGATTTTGCTTTAAACTATTCTGGATGCGGGTTTAATTATCCAGAAATGTTGTCGGATAGCCATCCGACTACCTGAGTTCACAAGAAACGCAAAGAAAAGGAAAGAGATAGACAACCTAGGCCCAAAACCGACGACGAAGGTTTTCCTAAGCCAGTCGCTGACTCGCTGGTCCTCCGGCTCTTTCGCAGGCCCTGACGCCCGCTACTTTAGAGTCGCAGGCCGCTACCGACTCCTACATGGAGTCGCCCATGCCACTGGAAACTCAAGGTATTGGAGCCTCTGATATTATCCCTTCAGATGGGTCCGGAGCCGCTGAGCAGGCACCGGCTTCTGAGGGTGTATTCAGACCTAAACCTCTTTACATCAAACCAACTTCAGCTTCAAAGGCAAAGACTAAAGCACCTTCCAAATCAAAGAAACAAACTCAAGAGCCAGTAGTTAATACTTGTTTCTTGCAAGTTGTATGTGAATTCAAGAAATGAAGTCATGTTAGAGATTGTTTTTAAGAATTCTGGAACTTCAGAGGGTGATGCTTTCCAAATTAAAAACATGTCATCCTGGTACCTAGTGTACCAGGCAACATTTCTTAGAAACAATTCATTAGGGAACAGAAATGTCTTCTCCCAATAGGCCAGAACAATATTGGCAAAACTGCCACCACAGGGGGATCCCATCGCCACCCCAGATTTTTGTAAGAAAATCTGTTCATTGAATAACATAAAGTTGTTACTCAAAACTATTTCTAGGAGAGTCTCGATCACATAAATAATGTTGTCGTCCATTCTCCTATCGTGCATAAATTCACAAACCCAATGAATGCCTAGCTCTTGTGGTATCACGGTATACAGGTCTTTAATGTCTATGGTTAAAAACCAAAAGTTTTCATCAAAAGGAATTTCATTCATACTTTGCAAAAAACTCCAGGAATCTTTACAAATCTGCGTTTCCTGGCTAATTAATGGTCTCAGAATGCTATCAATGAATTTAGCGCATGCAAAAGTTGCAGAGCCACGACCATCCACAATGGGACGAAAAGGTGGATTAGTTAAGGATTTGTGGATTTTTGGGATACCAAACAGGACCGGTATCCTAGGAGCTAAAACATTCAAGTATTGATATAAATCAAGATCAATAAGCCTTTCTAAGAACAGGTCCTCAATGATTCCTTTTATCTTGGCATAAGCAATGTTAACTTCATTTATACTGACCACCCCATAAAAATCAGTATTTAACACTGCCATCATTTTCTCAACATATAAAAAGTGATCTATGAAGACAAGACCACCCCCTTTGTCCAGCTTCATAACCCTAATATTACATTTTTGCATTACACCTATAAATTCACGCTGATGTTTAGTGATATTAACAGCCTGTTTATAGGTTGAGAACTTGTTAGCATTCAAGGCTCTTAAATCATACTCACACATTTTCTCAAAGAGACGTAGCGTGTCATTCAAAGGAGGATTGAAAACACTGGAGACTCTAAGTGAACTAGCGGTGAAGCATTTATCACCCATTAACATTTTTAAGTTCAATTTCCTTACATATACCTTGAGGTCAATAATACTTTTGACCAAATCAAAGTGTGAGTCGGGAACGAAGGACAGACCCTTAGAGAAAAACTTAACTAGGTCAGAGTCAATGTTAAAGGATGTGTAGTTGTAAATTTTAAAGTCACATTTAGAATCAACAATAATCAATGGGTCCGTGAAGTCACTTGTCATCTCCTGCGCTGTGTTCTTCGATTCCTGAAGTTGCTCTGATTGTTTCTCCCCTGTCCATTCGACTGCCTGGCTTTCTTGTTCCGGGGAAAACCCTGTTGGTGGTTAAAATTCTGACCATTACAATCACTGGACCCCTGAGGACATGCATTATTAACCCCATTATTGGCATTAGTGTTATTATTTTTATTGTTATTAGATATTCTGTCACTCCGGCGAGGGGGCAAAACCTCCTCTTCCTGGTTATTCAATACTTCATCGTATTGGTCATCCACCCCGTCGGGTGACTCTGTATTAATAACACCAACTGGTCCGGTGTTGTGTGGTTTATTAAACAATAATGGAGGGCGGGGGTACGCTTTACTGGTACCATATTCCTGAATATCTCTTGTTATCTTTTTCATCTTGATGTTAGTTAACTTAACCATAGTAGCTTCTATGCTCGAGAAAATGCGAGAATAGTCATATTTATACCTAAGAAAGTCTACATCATTTTTAATATTATTTTCCAACGCTTCCAGTTCAGGTTTAAAACAATCCATCTCCTTTTGATACTGAACAATTAACATATTAATGAACTGAAAACCTTGCTTGTCGAACAGTGCTAGAAGGTCCTTGTGAAATTGAGAACCTTCAACCAGTCCGACCGGAAAGCGCCATTGCCGCAGTCCTTTTGGAACCAGCTGCTTAACCAAACACTCTTGCAAATAGGAAATTTCAAGTTGCAGTTTCCTGCACTTGAAGAGTTTTTGATCAAAAGCACTTATTAAATTCACAATATTACTTACAGTGGCTTCTGTTCCTACCTGTTCCCCGTTACCAGGCACTTTTTGAAAAAAGTTAGTGTGACTTAGAAAACCACCTATAGTGGGGCAAGTAGCTATGTTCGAATTAGCTGAAGCAGTCCTATGCGTGTTGTTACTTAAACGATCAGCACCAAAACCTTGCCCAGGCTGAACATCCAACGGAAATGAATTCAATGGAGATGAATACAACACAGAAGTTCTGTTTCCAGTTTGAATACAACAAGCTTCAGTTCTCGGCATCACGTTGGGTTCCCCAGGATTGGTTGATATGAGTGGACGAGAAACAGGGCTTCTTAAAGGGGTAAACGCACCAGCCGCTTGCAGGGAATCCATACGTTGAGTTAGGTTATCAATGCGACTCATGACCAAATTCAATAAAAGAGTCAAGTTGCCTTCAGCATTCGCTTCACCGGCAGTATTCTTATCGTTTAGTGGATCATCACCATTAACAGCCATTTGAGAAAATAGCGAACCTTGGGGGGAGGTATCCAAAACGCTCATCACTTTTGACAAACTCCACAAATCAAGCCAGGAACAAACAGTAGTAAAAACAAACAAATGAGCTGGAAACCTGAATCCCAAGGCAAACGATTTAATAGAAACAATTAGATTAGCAAATGCTTTCGGAGGGCACAGTGTCTCTCCTTCTTCAGACTTAAAAAATACAGAACAATACTCTCTGTCTTTATATACAAGTGTATATTAGGCAAACAATTAAGCCTAATTAAATTAATTAGCAAATTGCTTAAATACGCTTCACTTCAGCACTATACATATACAAATTACTACTGTGTTGCAAAATGTGAGCAATAGAATAAAACGTAAACAAGTAGTACTGTTGTGTTACCCCCTACTAATAACAACCCCTGGTAAAATAACATAACATAACATATGTTACACCTTAATAACACCAATCCTAGCATTTTTAATTAAGTTAAGCTCCTTTTTGGAAATCATATAACACCCATAGAGCACTAGAAACATTAAAACCATGTTAAAAAATGTAATATATGTATAAATATATATATATATACATTGATAGACAAAAATTCATAACCTTGTACTCATAAAGTTAAAAATTAAAATTTAAAATTTAGACTTTAGAATTACATTCACCTCTTCATAGAAAGGTGTTTTAAAAAACAACTAATAGAGACGTGATCGTTCAACCCGGGGTACATGTAGGCACCAGTGCGGATTTGCCAACTTTATGTTATTCAATGAACAGATTTTCTTACAAAAATCTGGGGTGGCGATGGGATCCCCCTGTGGTGGCAGTTTTGCCAATATTGTTTTGGCCTATTGGGAGAAGACATTTCTGTTCCCTAATGAATTGTTTCTAAGAAATGTTGCCTGGTACACTAGGTACCAGGACAACATGTTTTTAATTTGGAAAGCATCACCCTCTGAAGTTCCAGAATTCTTAAAAACAATCTCTAACATGACTTCATTTCTTGAATTCACATACAACTTGCAAGAAACAAGTATTAACTACTTGGATATCTTGTTCATTAAAGACATAGTTAATATGAGATATAAGAGCGTCATTTACAGGAAACCCACATACTCCAACGCCTTCCTTCACTTTACTAGCTGCCACCTCAGTTATCAAAAGAAAGCAGTAGTGAAGGGGCAGATGGTTAGAGCAGCAAGGATGGTCTCGGAAATTGACGATTTTCTTGTTGAATGTGAACATTTATGGGAAATGTTTATTGATAGAGGCTATCCTTCATGTCTTGTTCTTGACATTAAGTCGGAAGTTATGGGTAAAAGGAATTCTGGCTTCTATAAACCTATTCTTTCGAGTGTCACCAGCATGTTTGAGTGTGACTCTATGTTGAACCATGCCCCTCATGGTAATAGTGAAACAAATGGCCCCCCCCGTAACTAGGTTTCTGTGTACATTTAGTGTTGATCACCTTCAGATAAGGAAACCGTTAAACAAGAATTGGGCACTTATCATGGAGGACACTAATTTAAGTAGCAAACTAGGTGATGCCCCAAAGATCACTTTTAGAAGGGGGCACAACTTGAAGGCTATGCTTGAGGTTAATCCTCAAACACGTAATAATTCGTCTTTTGGCATGACTAAATGTGGGGCATGTAAACAATGTAAGCACATTTGCTCTGATTCCAAGGTTAAAATCAGGGATCAAATGTTTACTGTTAAGGGGAAATTTAATTGTGAGACTAATAGTGTGGTTTATGCGGCTTTGTGCCAGAAATGCGCTGCTTTCTATATAGGTAAGACTGAAAGGAAGTTAAAGAAGCGCATTTATGAACACACGTACACTATTAATAGGCATAATTCCAACAACGCTCTTGCAAGGCATGTAGGTGAATTTGTTGACCATCACTTTAAATTCACCATTCTTAAAAAAACAACTGTTGACATCAGGGGTGGCCCATGGCAGATCCAGTTAGAAATTGATGAACTTGTTTGGCAAATCCGCACTGGTGCCTATATGTACCCCGGGTTGAACAATCACGTCTCTATTAGTTGTTTTTTAAAACACCTTTCTATGAAGAGGTGAATGTAATTCTAAATTCTAAATTTTAATTTTTAACTTTATGAGTACAAGGTTATGAATTTTTGTCTATCAATGTATATATATATATATATATATATATATATATTTTTATACATATATTACATTTTTTAACATAGTTTTAATGTTTCTAGTGCTCTATGGGTGTTATATGATTTCCAAAAAGGAGCTTAACTTAATTAAAAATGCTAGGATTGGTGTTATTAAGGTGTAACATATGTTATGTTATTTTACCAGGGGTTGTTATTAGTAGGGGGTAACACAACAGTACTACTTGTTTACGTTTAACTCTATAGCTGACATTTTTGCAACACAGTAGTAATTTGTATATGTATAGTGCTGAAGTGAAGCGTATTTAAGCAATTTGCTAATTAATTTAATTAGGCTTAATTGTTTGCCTAATATACACTTGTATATAAAGACAGAGAGTATTGTTCTGTATTTTTTAAGTCTGAAGAAGGAGAGACACTGTGCCCTCCGAAAGCGTTTGCTAATCTAATTGTTTCTATTAAATCATTTGCCCTGGGATTCCGGTTTCCAGCTCATTTGTTTGTTTTTATTTCCTTTTACTACCTCAACACAAGCCACTAGCCATCCCACCTGTGTTAGACATTGCAGATGATGTGTTTTCGGAGTCTAGTCTTACCCCTGACTCCTTACTTCCAGCTCCTGTTAAGCCTGACAGATATTACAGGGTTCCTGATTCTCATAAATTCCTTTTTAAAAACCCTGCTGCAGACCCAGAAACTATTTCTCAGGGTCCCAAAGGAGTTGAGGCTTCAGCTGCAAAAAACCCTACCCCCTCTGACAGAGATTCTAAGGCTCTGGATAGTTGGGGAAAAAAGGTTTACACATCTGCTACCTTGGCTATAAGGGCCTTAAACTGTTAGTTTCATATGCTCAAATATCAGCAACATGTCATGGCATTGCTTAAACAGAAAATGTTGTTAAACTCTGAATGTGCAGAAAACCAGGAAATGCAGGATTTATTGAATGCAGCTGATCAAGTTGGAAAGCATACTTTGCAATGTGTGTTTGATTCTTTAAAGGCCTCCTGCAGGGCTGCAGTTAAAGGTTCTGTAATTAGGAGGCATGCTTGGTTAAAGGAACAAAATCTGCCTGATCATGTTCAAGTTAAATTATTAGATGCACCTTTACAGCATGATACTTTGTTTGGTGTTAAGGCAGAAGAGGTGTTAAAGAAAATGGAGGACAAAGCTAAATCTATGCAAACGGTCAAAGATATTTTACAAGTACAGCCACCTAGGTTTAGTAGACAATGGCCAACAAAAAATTGGTCCTTTCCTATGTCGGACAGACCTCAAAGGGGCAGATCCAGACGCCCTAGAGGCAGATCCCAGGCGCAAGGTTCATACCGCTCAAAGCAGTGGGGGGGCTTCTACCTGCAAAGTTGGAGAAGACAAATCACAACCATATAGGAAACAGTCCCAAGGACTTCCCCCTGCCTGCACCAAGCACTTATCTCCTGGAAGCACCCTTAGGGGGAAAATTAGCACGTTTGTTTCAAAATTGGCACATTATAACCCAGGACAAGTGGGTCCTAAATATTGTGTCACAAGGGTACAAGTTCCATTTCCATACCCTGCCAAAGGCAAACGGCTGGCCAGATCTGCCAAAAAATCAATGGGCAGAGGCACAAAAACAAGTCTGATCTGTCATGGACATGGGGGCCATTCAACTAGTACCAGAGCAAGAGCAGGGACAAGAATTTTACTCAAGACTGTTATTGGTACCCAGAAAGGACAAGGCCTGGAGGCCAATACTGGACCTGTCTATTTTGAACACATTCCTGGATATAACAAAATTCAAGATGTTGACTTTGCAGCAGCTTCTGCCCATGCTGGGGAAGAACGCTTGGCTTGTGACTTTAGACCTAAAAGAGGCATACCTGCATGTCCCAATCAGACAAATATGCAGAAGTTACCTCAGATTCAAGGCTGGTTCAATGCATTACCAATTCTCTGCACTGCTCTTTGGCTTATCTACTGCGCCCAGGGTCTTTACAAAGTGCCTGTCACCAGTAATTGCATACTGCAGACAAAGAGGAATACAAATATATCCTTACTTGGACGACTGCCTCATTCAAGCAGAGAACAAGGACATTCTTCTACAGCATCTGGCATTTGTGAAAAGACTTCTAACATGCCTAGGGTACACAGTCAACGAAAAGAAGTCAAAACTAATACCCTCTCAAGAGATAATATTCCTGGGTGCAAGCTTAAATACAACTGCCCAGATGGCTTAACTCAGGCCAGACAAACAAAGGCAACTGACTACCTATTTCAAAATGTTGGCAACAAAGGCCCAGTTATCTGCAAGAAAAATTCTGCAGGCTTTGAGCTTCATGGCATCCTGCATCCTACTAATTCCATATGCAAGACTGCATATGAGGAAACTTCAATGTTACCTAAAAAGTGTTTGGACTCAACATTGCCACAGCCTGGAAACTATGAATGTTCTTCATCTCACATTGCTGCAGTCCTTACACTTGGGTAGTCCGCTGTCCTCGGTCGGCCCGAATATCAAAGTATAAGGCTGACGTCTGTCAAGGCGCATTAGACTGACATCAGGACGTCAGGGTACAAATGCGCATGACCGACGTCATATCCTCAGTCTTTTTTGCCGCATGGTCCGATGCAGAAGCAGCGTTGCAAGTGCCGTTCGGCGTTCTGAAATTTTTCGAATTCGGAGTTTCAGACCGAGTCAAAGTTGGCTAAGTACCCGTTGGGAATATTTTAGTTTTTGCTTGCCTCAGTGGTTTACCGGATGTCAGAAAAAGTGAATAACTGTATCTCTTGTGGGAAACAGATACCGCATAGAGATTATCATAATCTGTGTATTCCTTGTTTAGGGCCTGAGCACGACGTTGTAGGGTGTCGCTTTTGTGCTAGATTCAATAAGCGCACTATTAAGAGAAGGTTAGATTGTGCCAGGTTAGTCTTCGGGAAGCGGTGCAATTATAATATGCCGTCGGATGCTCCGACGCCCGCTTCTTTGAAGAAGCGCAAGGACAAAGCAGCTAAGCCCAGGCAAGAAGAGCCGTCTGTACCGGACGCTGGTTCTTTAGAGGTGTCGGTGGAGCCGGGGGTTCCACCGGAGGTTTCTCTGGAGTCCCAGGGGGAGACTTTGTTATTGCAGGATGTGGCCTCTCAGGAGGCAGGTCAGGCTGAAGGGGCCTCTCAGGTTACTGTACTCCCCTCCCTTCCTAGGGTGGTTAGGCCTTCTCCTTCTGTTTCCAAGGCTTCTCCCAGAGGCAGGCCAGGTTTAGCTTCAGTTGGTGTCACTCCTAGTTCTTCAGGATCTGTGCCCAAGAAGCATATGCTTAAAATGGCAGAAGATTTAATTACTTTGATTAGAGGTTCTTTGCCCCCTCCTGATAAGAGGCCTAGGATGGAACCTGAGTTGGGGAGTTTTGAGCAGACTTCGGATGTTTCAGAGTCTTCGGCTGAAGACTTGCATGAGTATTCTCCTTATTCTGATTCTGATGTGGATGATTCTACTCCTTCTGCTTCTCCTCCTGAGGATTTTTCTTTTTCAGAGACTCTTCATTCCATGAGGGAGCATTTTAAGTGGGAAGGTCAGGACTTCTCTGATTCCAGGAAAAGGCTTAAGGAATTTTTGTTTTTACCCCAGCATAGGCCTTTGGCTATACCTCCTGTTCTGGCTGTTGTGGAAGATGTGTTTGCAGAGGCTTCTCTTAATCCTGATTCTTTGCCTCCTGCTCCAGTTAAACCAGATAGGTATTACAGGGTGCCTGAAGCTCATAAGTATCTTTTTAAGAGTCCTAGGGCGGACCCAGAAACTGTTAGTCAGGGGCCTAAGGGTGTTAAGGCTTCTGTTGTTAAAAATCCGGTTCCTCCAGATAAAGAGGCCAGGGCTTTGGATAGATGGGGAAAGAAAGTCTATACTTCTTCCACCCTTGCTATGAGGGCTTTGAATTGCCAGTTTCACATGTTGAAATACCAAAACTATCTACTTTCTCAATTGAAGTCTAAGGTAGATGCTCTGGCGGAAGGTATTGAGTGTAAAGAGTTACAAGATTTAGTACATGTTTCTGAACAGGTGGGTAAGCATTCCTTGCAATGTGGTTTTGATGCTGTACAGGCCTCCTCTAGGGTGGCTGCCACTGGGTCAGTTCTTCGCAGGCACGCCTGGCTGAGGGATCAGAATTTATCTGACCATGTTAAGACAAGGATTTTAGATGCTCCTTTACAATCTGATGTGTTGTTTGGTTCGCCTGTTGAGGCAGTCTTAAAGAAAATGGAAGACAAGGCTAAGTCTATGCAGACTGTTAAGGACTTTTTGCAGGTTCAGCCTCTGAAGTTTAGTAGAAATTGGCCTGCCAAGGGGTGGACGTATCCTTCTTATGATTCCCAGTCTAGGGGTAGATCTAGACGTGGTAGGGGCAGAGCTCAGGGCTCTTTCAGGCCTAGAACAGGGAGTTCACCTGCACAGTCTTCGGGTGAGGGCAGGGGTCAGTCCTTTCGTAAACAGACCCAATGACCTACCATTTCAGCTGCCAGAGCCTTCTCGCCTGGCAGCACCTTTGGGAGGAAGGTTGACACTTTTCAAGGAAAATTGGAGTTTAATTACCCAAGACAGATGGGTATTGGATATCATACACCAAGGTTACAGGTTTTATTTCCATACCTTGCCTCCTTTCAAAGGCATGCCAGACGTTCCTCCTCAGCAAAGAATAGAGGCTCACAAACAAATTTCTCTGTTACTTCAAATAGGGGCCATTCAGCCAGTCCCTATGCCAGAAGTGGGCCTAGGATTTTATTCTCGCCTGTTCCTAGTACCAAAGAAGGGGAACACGTGGAGACCAATTTTGGATTTATCTATCCTCAACACTTATCTGGACATTCCCAAGTTCAAAATGTTGACGTTACAACAGCTTTTACCCTGCTGGGCAAAGATCATTGGATGGTAACTTTAGATCTCAAGGAGGCTTACCTTCATGTTCCTATCAGACTGAGTTGCAGGAAGTATCTGCTTTCGAGCTGGGACTTCTCATTATCAGTTCTCTGCATTGCCCTTTGGCTTATCTACTGCCCAGAGTGTTCACGAAAGTTCTGGCTCCAGTGATAGCTTTCTTCAGGCTAAGAGGAATACAGATCTATCCCTATTTGGACGATTGCCTGATTTTGGCTCAAGGAAAGGACGAGCTTCTTCATCATTTGGAATATGTGATAGCAGTGCTAAGATGCCTGGGGTATTCTGTGAACGAAATAAAGTCCAGTCTAGTACCCTCTCAGGACATGTGCTTTCTGGGTGTAAGACTGAATACAGCATCCCAGATGGCCTTTTTGACCCCGGACAAACAAAAGAATCTTTCCCTTTACTTTCATCAATTGTCTCATCAGTCCAGGCTGACTGCAAGGACAGTCCTTCAAGCCTTGGGGTTCATGGCATCTTGTATTCTGGTGCTTCCCAATGCCAAACTGCATATGAGGAAGCTACAATGGTATCTCAAAAATGTATGGACACAGCACTGCCAGGATCTGGACACTGTCATTCAAATAATACCTTGCATTCAAAAGGAATTTTTGTGGTGGGCTCAGGAATGTCACCTAAACAAGGGACTCTCTGTGACCCGCCAGAGGCGAGTCAGATTCTAACGACAGATGCCTCAGACAAAGCTTGGGGAGCTCATCTAAATGGAAAGTGGATACAAGACAAGTGGCCTGCCAGACTACAACATCTACATATCAACCTGAAGGAGATGTTAGCAGTCCAGTTTGCATTAATAGCTTTCAAGGAGTTACTTCTTCCAGAGCAGGTGTTGATTCTAACAGACAACACAACTGTCATGTGGTACATCAACAAGCAAGGGGGAACACATTCTTATCCTCTATGCAGGCAAGCAATGATTTTGTGGGAGACTGCTCTCAGTTTACAGCTAAATCTTCAGGCAAGGTTTCTGCCGGGAGCACAGAACTCCTTAGCAGATGTGTTGAGCAGGCAATTATGGATCCCCACGAGTGGAAATTGGATCCTCATGTATTTCAGAAATTGACAGTGTCATGGGGAACTCCAGACATAGATCTGTTCGCTTCTCCACTAAACCACCAGCTGCCAAAGTTTTGCACCTAAAAGGTTTCATCCCACAGCTTGGAAAGTGGATGCTCTTTCTTTCAATTGGAGCAATCTTCATGTGTATGCCTTTCCACCTCTGCCTCTCCTCCCAAAGGTACTCCTAAAGGTCAGACAGGACAAGCCAAGGATGATTTTAATAGCTCCAGATTGGCCTCGACAGCACTGGTACCCATTACTGAGAAGTCTGGTACGGAGCCTCCATGGCCTTTGCCTTGATTCCACACCTGTTGTCTCAGGAGGACAGTCATTTACTCAATGTCAAACTTCACTCTCTTCACCTAACAGCCTGGCATATTCTGTTTTGAACCATAAAGGGTCTCAGCTTCCACAGCAAGTTTTGAATGTTATTTTGGAAGCTAGAAGGCCTAGTACAAGGAAAGTGTACGCGGATAAATGGAAGAGATTTTTATTTTGGAGTGCAGCAAAGGATTTTGATGTTTCTGAGCCTAATTTAAGTGTGGCTCTTCACTATCTTACTGAGTTACTGGACAAAGGATTGTCCTTCTCTTCTATTAAGGTTCATGCTGCAGCAATTTCGGCTCACTATGACTGTGACCCACCATTGTTTTCTCATCCTTTGTTCAAGCAATTTCTTAGAGGGGCAAAGAATATAAGACCCCCAATGAGAGCTCCTACTCCTGCTTGGGATCTCAATTTTGTGTTGGAGAAACTCACTCTACAGCCTTTTGAGCCTGCAGCTACTACTGAGTTGAAATATTTGTCATGGAAGACTGCTTTTTTGTTGGCCATTACCTCTGCAAGAAGGGTTTCTGAATTGCAGGCCCTTATGGCGGTTGAGCCTTTCTTAATTTTCCATAAGGATAGGGTAGCTTTGCGAACTAATCTTTCCTTTATGCCTAAAGTGGTTTCTAGTGTGGCTTTAAACCAAACTATTCATTTGCCTACTTTTTATGCAAATCCCCAAAATAAAGGGGAAAAGATTTTGCACACTTTAGATGTACACAGGCAGTTGCGATATTATTTGAGCAGAACTAAAGAGTTCAGGCAGTCTCAGCAGTTATTTGTTTCTTTTGCTTTGAGTTCTCAGGGCAAGCCTGTGTCAAAACAAACTATTTCTAAGTGGATTGGGTTTTGCATTGCTTTCTGTTATTCCCATCATGGCAAGGAGATTCCAGCTGGGATTAGGCCTCATTCCACTAGGGCTACTGCCACTTCGACAGCCTTTTTGAGGGGGGTGGCAACTAAAGATATTTTGGAGGCAGCTACATGGAGTTCAGTGCATACTTTCTCAAAGCATTATCACCTTCCACTTTACTCTAAATCTAGGGCTGGTTTTGCCACTGCTGTTTTACAGGGCATTTTGGCAGCTCCTGCTTCTTTATAGTTTTGCCATCCTCCCTTATCTCTGCTTTGGGATTCTACCCAAGTGTAAGGACTGCAGCAATGTGAGATGAAGAACATAGTACAGTTTTGTACCTACCATAAATGTAGATGTTCAAGATCCACATTGCTGCAGTCCAATTTACTCCCTCCTTCCCTCTGTAGTTAGAGGCGGTTGTGTGGGTTGGGTTGTAAATATTGTGTATATTGTATATATTGTACATATTATTAGTGCAAGGGTGGTGGGTTGGTTGTTTGCTGTCTTTTGGTTTTGACCTTTCTTTGTAGGGTCTTCTGACATCTGGGGCAAGAAAAGACTGAGGATATGACGTCGGTCATGCGCATTTGTACCCTGACGTCCTGATGTCAGTCTAATGCGCCTTGACCGACATCAGCCTTATACTTTGATATTCGGGCCGACCGAGGACAGCGGACTACCCAAGTGTAAGGACTGCAGCAATGTGGATCTTCGAACATCTACATTTATGGTAGGTACAAAACTGTACTTTACTCCCATTCCCTGCCTGCAACAGGAGATGTTATGTGATCCTATCTCGCCTACATTCTGACTGATGGGTTCGAGGAGCATCTCGGCTCCGACTGGCACTTTATGCCAAAGAGCCAAGTCTCTTATTGGGTGAGCTTACTATATCCCAGGATGCACTACTACCAGTCCCCAGATCTCGCTTGCCGCTAACCTGCGAGAGCGTGGTCTCGAGCTGGCTGAGCTGAGTAGTAGCTTTTACTAACTTTTCTGTCAGTTTTTGCTGTCTTGTCACAAAAGCTGTTTTAACGGCTATTCTTCACTTTTGTGTGTGTTTGGAGTTTGTTAAAGACTTGTTGTGTGATTGGGTTGAGTTTGGTAGGCCTCCTTCATCTTAGGGCCTTCCCGGTCAGTCAACCCTCCTAAAACCTTACAGGGTTTCAAAGTACCCTTGTTTTTGTAACGCTTTATAACTGTAACCTATTATTAGGTAGTGTCAAACAGAAAGTCAGTTTGTATTTTTCTGTCAAAGATTACTGAAATTGTTTTGCCATAATGTCTCAAAATCCTAGGCCTTCGGCTTCAAAAATGCACCAAATGCAATTTCAAATGTCCATCACAGACGATCACCGCTCTGTGTGTATTGTTTGGGTGCAAAACACTTACAGGAGTCATGCACGTATGTCACGCTTTTTCCTCAAGGGTCCTCCAGGAGAGGAAAAATAAACTGATTCTTAAGGGGTTAATAAACCTTCTTTGAAGAAGCCTTGGCATCCTCTCCTTCTCGGGCTAAAGAAAAGGGCATCGGTTCCGACCAGTCCGCCGGATCCAAAAGACATAGGCAGGCCTGGACTTGGAGCCGAGGACGAACAGTCTGCCTCGATGCCACCAGTCTCGACTCCTCTGGCTGGAGCCGATGGCTGGGGGCTCCACTGGTCTCGAGCCAGACAGGAATCTAGTGTGTATTCCTTCGGCCGATAGTCATCGTCGCCGCCTGAGCCGTCCCCTAGCCCTTTGGGGCCGGAGAGGCCGCCTCAACCCGCTCAGTTTCCTCTTCGAGGATGTCGATTCAGATATAGACAGGGTGCTCCAAAGACTGTTCCAGTCCCCAGTCTTCCAAAAATTTGTTTCGTTCCCACCCAGTTGGCTTCGGAGCCGATAACTTGGCCCACCCCATTGCCATTCCTCCTCCGAGCAGGTGCTGTTGGAGCCGGTGGAGATCTTAGGGTCTCCGACCCTTATCCAAACCCGCCTTCGGGTCCGAGTTTGGTACACGGACATCTTCGCTGGACCCGGGGTGTTGTTTCCCCTATGCTTGGGTTCCGAGCCTCCTCGGTGCTTGACTCTTGAGGGTGGGACTTCGTCGGCTATCATGGCTCGGGACCGGACACTCCCAGGATTCTGGGGTCCGAGAGCCATGAGGAGTGCCTTGGCCAAGTCTTCGCCATCTCTCCGGCTTTACGGCACCTTCCAGACTGGGTCTTTGGCAGTTCCCTGTCCGTAGGCAGCGGAGCCCTGGGCCTGAGGTTACCCCCATTGGGGTTCCCTCCTCCTGAGGGTTCTTCGAGTTGTCTCGGAGGAACCCCAAGGAAGAGATCGCAAGAGGAAGCACGTGGACTCCCGAGTCTATTACATCGACACTGATCTTGATGATGCAGAGGGGTCCCAAAGTATGATGTCTCATTTGCAGACATCTTAGAGATCCTCAAACAACGAGGCGGCTGGATATCCAAACCCCTCTGCTGATGAGTCAGGGCTCAGCCCTCCGCCTCCTGGGTGTCTCCGACGAGCTTCTGGATTTAGTTTGTCGGAGGGCGGGAACATCCAGATACCGTGGAACCAGTCCCTTCTCGTCCAAATAAATTTTTGTCTGCCCCACCCGAGAAGGAGTTCCTCACCAAAGGCGTGGCTGTAGATGCCATGGTGGTGGCATCTGCTACACAACAGGACGTGGCAGAGGCTTCATCCTCCTAATAAGGAGTCTAGGAGCATGGACAGGTCCCTGACTTCAGCGGCCTTTACTTTAAGGTCTCTGAATTATTTGGCACATTTTACCAGGCTTCAGAGGGATCTGGTCAAGGAGTTGTCAGATTCCTCTCGGTAACCTACCTGAGCGGCTAGCCCAGTCGGTTAGCTCTCAGTTGGCTATCCACGCAATTTCTAACTTCGTCCATGAGGCTCATTTCCTATGGGCGGCGGGGGCGGTAGAGCGGCAGGCACAGGCGTGGCTCTACGGAGACAAGCCTGGCTCCGCTTGTGTCAGTTCATGGAGGCCTTCAAGTCTTCTTTGATGGGTCCTCTTTGTTTGGACCAAGGTTAAAGACACCCTTACCCGCTGTGAGCAAGAGGGAAAACTTATTCCACTCCTAAAGGAGGGAAGTTTTTCCCCAACAGCAGGAAGATTCCCCTTCCAGAGGCAGAGGACGGGAAATTTTTCTGGGAGACGCCGTCCCAGAGGCGGCAGAGGGTCCTTTCGTGGCTCTTCAGCCTCCCACACATCATGAGGAGCCAGTCGGGCCAAGCACCTAAAAGCCTGGGAGTCAATCACTCAGGACAGATGGGTGCTTCGGATCATTGCCGGAGGTTACACCATCCCATTCACATACTCACCCCACCCCAAAAAATCCCGGACCCACCACCCAGTCAGGGAAATGGCAGCCGCAGAAGCTTTAAAGCTGCTAGAAAGGAGTCATCCAACCGGTCCCCACAGACCAGATCGGATCAGGAAATTACTCCAGGTTCTTTTAGTGCCAAAAGACAGGGGACCTGAGACCAATATTGATCTCAGCAGACTGAACCAATCCGTACGAAATCCAAATTCGAATGGTCCATTCTCCCATTGTTGGAGAAGGATGTTTGGATGTGCTCCATAGACCTCAAGGACGCCTATTATCACATACCGATACATCAGGCGTCCAGGAGGTATCTGCGCTCAGCCTGGGAGTCAGTCATTACCAATTTTGTGCTCTGCCCTTTGGTCTCACCACAGCCCCCAGGGTGTTCACCAAGTGTTTGCAGTAGTGACGGCTCACCTGAGAAGTCCTGGATTCCAAGTGTTTCCCTATCTGGACGACTGGCTCCTGACTGCCACCACCAGGCATCTACTAATGGACAACCTCAAAGCCACCATCTCCTGGGTGCTACCCTGGGGATTACATTCAATTGGTCAAAGTCTGTCTTGCTGCCCTCAGCGCATAAGGTTCATAGGAGCAGAGATAGACTCAAAATTGATGGATCCAAACTTTACAGGGCCAAGTTCAAGCTCTGATCTCGAGATCCAAAGCCCCAGCCAGGAGGGTTCTACAAGTTTTAGGTTCAATGTCTGCCACGGTTCTTTTAGTTCCTCTGGCAAGATTGCACATGAGGATTCTTCAGTGGCTATTGTCAACTCAATGGTCCTTTCAGGATCTTCCTCAATCATCACATCATGATTACGGAAACATGCAAACGGGACTTCGCTGGTGGCTTCAGACATCCAATCTAAATCAAGGAAGCCCCTTTGTTATTCCCTCTCCAGTGGTTACCCTGACGACAGATGCCTCCCAGATAGGGTGGGGCATTGTCTGGGCAGGTTAGTTCAGGGCTCCTGGCTTCCACATCAATGTGTTGGAGATGAGGGCTGTACTTCTATCCCTACAGGCCTTACACAAGTTTCTTCCTCAGGGCATCATCGCCATCCACACAGACAACATGTCGGTGGTCTGGTATCTGAACAAACAAGGAGGGACCAGATCGCGCCCTTTGCAGAGAGGCCATGAGGGTGTGGGGCTGGCAGCTACCAACCGCTGGTAGCGACCCACACATTCGGGAAATCAAATATATTGGCAGACAAATTGAGCAGGACAATTCTAGTGGTCCCTAAACAAACAGTAGCAGCTCAGGTTTTCAGGAGATGGGGGACCTACCAGGCTGCACTCATTTGCAACTCCACTAAACACCAAGTGCAAAGGTTCTTCTCCTTGACTCCACATCAGGGAGTACCAGCTATGGATGCTCTAGCACAACCTTGGCCAACAGGGCTACTTTATGCCTTTCCTCCGATTCCACTTCTCCAAAGTCATTCAAAAGCTTCTCAATTGGGGTCCAATGATACTGATTGCCCCATACTGGCCTTCGTCAGGTATGGTTTTCTTTCCCGCAGAAACATGCGGTGGGGGAGCCGTGGACTTTAGACCTATTCGGACCTGCTAATTCATCAGTCGGGACAACAGCATCAGTCCCTTCGATCTTTGAAGTTGACAAGTCAGAAGTCACACATTAGACCCGAAGTTGTTCACATTTTATCTTCGCCCACAAACCCACCACTAACAAATTGTACCTCAGTAAGTGGAAGAGGTTTGCTATCTGGGCTCAACTCAAGGGCTTAGACCTATTACTGCTCCTATCCCAGAGGTTTTGAAATTTTTAACATCCCTATTTAATCAAGGATCTTCTGTCTCTACTATTAAAGTCCAACTAGCGGCAATCTCTAAATTTCACGAGTCCATGGATCCTCCATTGATGAGCTGCAGACTATGCAAAACTTTCATTAAAGGTGCGGGTCTGTTGAGACCCCAGTTTCTCATCCATCTAGATTTAGTGCTTGGATTGACATCTTCCCTCTCAACCCGGCTGCTACATGTGAGTTAAAATATCTGTCTTGGAAAACTGCTTTCTTAGTTGCAATTACTTCTGCAAGAAGAGTTTCAGAGCTTCAAGCCCTGTCCATTAAACCACCGTATTTGATTTTCCACAAGGACAGAGTATCTCTTAGGCCTAATCCATCCTTTGTCCCAAAGGTCTGTTCTAATCTTTGTCTCCAACAGTCTCTAGAGCTACCAGTTTTCTTCCCAAATTCTCCAATGAAGCAGAATACACTCTCCATAAATTGGATGTTCACAGGCAATTACGCTTCTATTTAGACAGGACTCAGCAACTTCGTAAGTCAGACCAGTTGTTTGTGTCCTTCTCAGATAATAAATTGGGTCAAACCATCACAAAAGCTACTATTTCCAAATGGATTAGAGATTGCATAACTCAGGCTTATTCTTCTTCAAATAAGCAACATACAACATCTATCAAAGCTCATTCTACCAGAGCTATGGCTACTTCTATAGCTTTTCATTCCAAGCTTCTATATCGGAGATGTGTGCGCGGCTACTTGGTCCAATCACAAATTGGATGTGGCATCTAGCATCATTTGGTTCCCACACGTACAGGGAGTGTTTTCCAGTGAGACACCCAGGATTCAGGTGCTAGGCACCATAACTTCAGATGTTTGGGATCCATCTCACATTCCTAATACCCACCCTCCTTCCAGATCAGAAGAGATTGAACGGTTTTGAGTTCTACTGTTTTATCTTGTTTCATCTGACGATGTTATATAAGCAGGGCATGCATGTGTGCATGACAAACTAGATCTGGGGACTGGTAGTGGTGCATCCTGGGATATAGTAAGCTCAGCCAATAAGAGACTTCGCTCTTTGGCATAAACCCATCAGTCAGAATGTATCCCAAACATCTGAAGTTATGGTGAGTACATAACTAAAAGTTTTGATGGTGGGCAAAGGCTTGTCACCAAAACAAGGGACAGCCATTCACATTACCCCCAGCCAGGCAGACACTAACAACTGATGCATCAGATTATGCCTGGGGGGCCCACATGGCAGGAAGATGCATTCAGGGCACATGGATCTCAAACCAAATACATCTACATATCAATCAAAAAGAGATGCTAGCAGTTCAAAATGCCCTGACAGCCTTCAAGGACCTACTTCATCCAGGACAACTACTGATAAAGACAGACAACACCACGGTCATGTGGTATATAAACAAGCAGGGGGCACACATTCTTACCCCCTTTGCAGACTAGCCATGACTTTGTGGGGCACAGCATTGACTTACCAAGTACATCTGCAGGCACAATTCCTGCCAGGAAGGAAAAATACTCTGGCAGATGAACTAAGCAGAAACCTCATGGATCCTTACGAGTGGCACCTGAACCCACAAGTCTTCAGCATGATAACAAGAAAATGGGGATGCCCGGACATAGATCTATTTGCCTCCCCTCACAACTACCAACTAAAAAGATTCTGCACAAGGATTTATCACAGACAAGCATGGAAAGTGGACGCCCTATCTTTCAGCTGGAAAAACCTATCAGTATATGCATTTCCCCCTCTGCGTGTCCTCCCCAAGGTACTCCTAAAGGTCAGGCAGGAGAAGCCAAAGATGATACTGATTGCCCCAGACTGCCCCAGCCAGTACTGGTATCCAATACTAAGGAGCTTGTTTCAGTGCCCAGCTTGGACCTTACCTCGAATACATCAGCTACTGTCCCAGCAAAACAGTTGAATCCTGCACAGCCAACTCAGAACTTTAAACCTGACAGCATGGCGAATAATGTAGTCATACAAAACACACCTCTCAGTAAAGCTGTGATGGATGTCATTTTGGAAGCCAGAAGGCCTAGTACTAGAAAATCTTATGCTGGAAAATGGAAAAGATTCTGTGCTTGGAACTAGGCACAAGGAACTGATACAGCTGTGCCAAATATTCCTCAGATTTTGCAATACTTAACTGAGATGCTGGACAAAGGCCTATCTTTTTCATCTATTAAAATTCATGCCTCTGCCATTTCTGCTCTATACAATGTAGAGCCACCAATCTTTTCTCATCCCTTATTAAAGCAGTACCTCAGAGGAGCCAAACATTTAAGACCTCCAAGGAGATCACCAGTGCCTGCATGGGACCTCAACTATGTCTTGGAAAAACTCACCCTGCCTCCTTTTGAGCCAGCTGCTACTTTTTATCTTGGGAAAACAGCTCTGCTCCTAGCAATAACTTCTGCAAGACTAGTTTCAGAGCTACAGGCACTCCTGGCTGTGGAACCTTTTATCATTTTTTATCCAGACATGGGGTCTCTCTGAGGACACACCCAACATTTATGCCTAAGGTGGTGTCCAGTGTGGCTCTCAACCAAACTTTTTACCTGCCAACCTTTTATCCGAATCCACAGAACAAGGGGGAGAGACTTCTGCATTCTTTGGACGTACACAGACAGCTTAGATTCTACTTGGACAGAACCAGAGTTTTCAGAAAGACAGAGCAATTACTAGTGACATATGCTGCAGGATCACAAGGAAAGGCTATCTCAAAGCAGACTATTTCAGAGTGGATAGGCCACTGCATTTGTTTCTGCTATGAACACCATGGCAAGCCAGTACCTAAGGGCGTTAGGCCACACTCAACCAGAGCTGCAGCCACTTCAGCAACCTTTCTCAGGGGAGTTCCTACCAAGGACATTTTAGAGGCTGCTACTTGGAGTTCAGTGCACACCTTTACAAAGCACTATCATCTGCCATTCTACTCTAAATCCAGGGCAGGCTTTGCCACTGCAGTTCTGCAGGGCCTCATAGCCGCTCCTAATGCTGTTTAGCTCCAGTCTCCCAACCTTAGCTTTGGGACTCTACCCAAATGTAATGACTGCAACAGTGAAACACGAAGAACATAGTACAGTTGTGTACACTTACTATAAATGTAGATGTTCAAGTGTATTCACTGTTGCAGTCCAGGTTACCCACCTGCCACCCCCCTTTTCTTCTGATGGAACCTATCTTTCCTTCTCTGATTTATACAACCTATGTGGTATATTTGCTTATAGATGAAGGTAAATTTTATATTGGTGCATATAATTATGCATATATAAATTTTGGCAACCCTTTTTGGGGGCACCTGACATCTGGGGCAAGAAAAACTAAAGAAAATGGCGTTGGATGCTTCTTTTATACCCCTGATGACCTGACGTCAGGGAAGGGGCGACAGCAGCCAACACAGGACCCAAGAGTTTGGAATTCCTGCCTGCTGAGGGCAACCTGCCAGCAGGATTACCCAAATGTAATGACTGCAACAGTGAATACACACTCTAACATCTACGTTTATGGTAAGTGTACACAACTGTACTTTTCATGGTTTGTGTTGGGGGGTGGAGGTTCCTTGGGTGTCTACTTTGGAGGTCTCTGTTGCTTTTGCAGATTTTTTTATAGCCTCCGAGTATGTTTTCGTGTATTTGTGTGTGTCTTTTTGCTGGTGCTGGTTTCATAGGTCTATGTGAGACTGGGGGTGTGATGCAAGTAGTTCCGTTCTCCTCTTGACTGTCTGGTCCAGTCTTTGGTTGAGAGAGCTTAGTCTCCAGTTTGGCTGTATAATTGCATCTCTCGCATGTATTAGTGTTTGGTGGTAGGAGGACAGGGTTGTCTGTGCACATGAGGCAGTTGTAACACTGCCTCAAAATTCCCATATTCACCAGTTGGACCAGAGAGTACACCTGAAACTACCCTTTGGACATGCCTGGATAGCTACAGTGAACTGTATTACTGATTGGCTGGTAAGGTCGAATAGAGAACCTTGTCCTTCTCTACAGTATAAGGGGGCCTATTGCTAAGGTTTATTAGTGCTTGCTATGAGTTTAGACAAGTGCCGGGCCGAGAGGTGAATGGTTTGAGTGCTTAAGTTGAAGGTTTGTCTAGTTCCAATGGAAAACTTGAAGAGTAGGCTTTGTGGAGCCGGGAATAGTTATACCCTAGCTAACAGGCGCTACCCTGTGCGCAAAACCGTGCAAATGCAGGTTTTCTATCAGGGAAATGAAAGAGAGAGAAATTAGCCCAAAATGCCCAATAAACTACTAATTTCTGGGCCAAAACCACTCCACCAGGGACAGAGAGGCTGCTCAAAGCACCCCTCTCTTACAGGTGAACAGAGAAACTTCCTTCTATCCAGGTAAGGTATGGGCAAACACAGAAACTTGTAACACAGCCCTGAATTCAGCACTAACCTGAAAACTGGACTATACTAGCTTAGAAAGGCAGGAAAACATTTTTTTTTTTTTTCAGTAAATAAAGCAGATACAATGAAAAAAACACTTTAAATGCACAGAAATGGCTATCACACTTGTCTGTAGCCTACAGCAGTTAAACAGGTAATTTAAACACAAAAATTACTTTGTTAAAGTGCAGGCGGTAAAATAAGTATAATATATAGCTGAAACAAGTTTTTTAAATCACAGAAACTATAAAAAATCAGCGTTTTCGGTGGAATTAGCTAAAGGCAGGGCAGCAAGAAAATGCAGAAAAGTGATACTTAATCACTCCAAAGTCTCCCTTTTGTGTGTCTGCTGCTGTAGAACTCTGCAGAGCACCAGGCAGGAGCTTGCTGAGCTGTATACCTAAATATAAAATGTTCAGTGAATTTAAGCAGGTGGAGATGTATGAGCTTAAAGACAATATTTTTTTTCTGGATTTGCCGTTGTCTCTCAGATTTTGAATGGTCTTCACTGACATTTGCATGTTTCATAGGGGCTACAGAATATGTTTTCAGGGTAAGCAAGTAGTGTTAAAATATAATACTGGGCCTTTAACAGAGAGGAGTCATATCTTTTGGGCTTGCTTCAAGGGGCTTCAGGAGTGGAGTTCAGGATATGTTGGTGAACCCTTTGTGGAAGGACATTCAGTTGCACTAAATGTTACCTTTTGGGGGCAGCTCCTGATCTCCACTAGGTATAGTTTGCAGTTAGTGAAAGTGGTCTTACTGTTATTAGAAAAAAATAATAACAAAAATGGGAATTCAAGTAAAGTTTGACCTTTAGTAATATAAAGTCTCTGGTATCAGGAAAGGAAGATGATCAGAGAATAGATTGAGTTGTTGCCCCCTGAAAGTGATTTAATGCATGATGGAATAGAGTAAAGATAGTGGATAAGTTCATCAACTGTGTGAAATATGGGGGTTTGATGTGCGAGTGCTGTTAGTTTATTACTCTTCCAAAAAACAGAGGGTGCAATTCTACTGTTGTGGAGATCCAACATATTTACCTTTGCTGTCACCCCTAGGTTTCCAGACACTGGCTAAGGCTCTTGCCACCCCTATAGTGCCTTTTTTAGGCGGTGTTCCAAAGACAAAATTACCACCGTAACAGCTATAAATAAATGCAATCTGAGGGTCATGCTGCTCAACTCTGGAAGTCTGAATCTCAAGATGCTCTCAGTCGAAGCTCTCCTCAAAATGGAGAACATTGACATTTGTGCTGTAACGGAGACCTGGTTTAAGCAGCAGAAAGCACTCCTGTGCTACCATTCTGTAACTCAGTCCACACCTTTTGGCCCCAGAAAATGGACCGAAACTCCAAAGGATATGCACACCTCCAGACTAGTAGCCCAGCATAACGCATTGGAGTTACTTCAGGTACAACTAACAGTTTGTAAGACAGAGATTCAGGTCGTAGCCTGGTATAGGTCCCCAACCATGTCCTAAGACTCCCATTCCTTGTTCCTAAGCACCCTGGAAACTATTAGGGTCCAACCCAACATTCTCATACTGGGTGATTTCAGCTACCCCTCTGTCAACTGGGAAAACTACTCATGCACCAATACACTTGCCCACCGCTTCCTGGAATTCATTAATTCCAATGCGTTGGACCAGCTCATTCTTATCCCCACTGGAGGAAGCAACATCCTTGACCTGGTTGTTACTAGCATGGGCAACCATTGCTCAACACCATCAGTCAATTCCTGGTTAGATCCGACCACAAACTAATTACCATAGAAATCCACATCTCACCCACACTACCAGCAAAGGTAACCACCATGAAAAACTTCTCCAAAGCTGACTTTGGGCTCCTAAAAACAGAGATGGCTAACTTCATGGCACCCATGCAAATGGAAAATAGGTGCATGACTGCCGAATCATACACCAATGCACTGTACGAACATGTACATAAATGCACGGAACTAGCCATATCCAAAAGAACCAAGACGCTCTCCTCCAAAATAAGAAGCCAATCTGGTAGTCCCCTGCCATTAACAAACTCTACAACAGAAGGAAACAATTGTTGCAGAAAAAGATGAAGTCCCAAGACTGGAAAAACTCCCTTATTAGCCTCCACAAAAAGTTGAGATCCCTCATCAAAACCTCTAAAGCTAGCTATGAAGGCAGAATTGCGGCAGACAGTAAAAGCAACCACAAAACCTTCTACAGCTATATCAAGAATCTCTGCGGCAATACCGAGAATTGCTCTGAGTTACTGCACAGTGGTAATTCCTATACTGAGCCAACATATATTGCCAACATACTGGCCAACAGATTCAGTGACAACTTTACCGTCCCCCCCAAAGGACCAATCACAACACCGAAGGAATGCCAGGCACCCAGCATTACTGCAGCACAGGTTAAAGCAGCATTGTCCAAGGCCAAGAATACAGTTTCCATGGGACCCGACAATATCCCTGGCTGTATTCTGCATGAACTGCAAAGTAAACTGGCACCACACCTTTGTGCCATGTTCAGTCACAGCCTCACCTCAGGCTTTGTCCCTACAGAATGGCACACTGCTACAGTCATCCCTCTCCATAAAGGGGGAGCGACTACACACCCTGGGAATTATCGCCTCATTAGCCTGATGAGTCTGATATGTAAAGCTATGGAGTGCATCATCATGGACCTAATTAACAAGGATATAGGAAATCTCCAAACTCTGGATCCCACGCAGTTTGGTTTTGTGAAGGGTAGGTCATGCCTGCTCAACCTCGTTGACTTCTTTCAGTCAGTCACCAGTGCTGTGGATGAGGGCAAGGCAGTTCATACAGCCTACCTCGATCTGGCCAATGCCTTTGATACCATTCCCCACTCAGGAATTATTGATAGACTCCCCAAACTAGGCATCAACCCCTATATCACTAGGTGGGTTGCAAATTGGCTCACAGTTGGAATCCACAGTGTAAAAGTAGCAGACTCCAAGTCAGATTGCTGACCAGTCACGAGTGGAGTCCCACAGGGATCGGTCCTGGATCCTCTCTTATTTGGCATCTGCTTCTCAGAAGTCCAGGCCAACACGGAGGGACTCTGGCTGACCAAATTCACTGACAATTGCAAGCTGGGAGCCATTATTAACTCCCCAAGTAATGTAGACATCCAACAGAAAGGCCTCACTGAGACCAACGACTCATTCCCTTTGGGAAAAACTCAGTTCACACTAATTACCACATTGATGGTAGCTCACTGAATACTGACGGTGTTATAAGAGATCTGGGGACATAGGTTGACAGCAACCTCTCCTATGACCACCACATTGCCACTGTGGTCAGAAAGTCCTTCTTTGTGGCATATCTAATTACCAAGGGTTTTGCATCCAGGAAGAGAGAGGTCATCATCTCTCTCTACTCTTCCCTCATTAGACCAATCATCGAGTATAATGCCGTATTTGGCATTTACCTCACTAAACAACTGCAACAGCTGGAAAGGCCACAAAAGTACCTCACAAAGAGGATCCTAGGCCTTAAACACATGCCCTACATGGACAGACTCAAACTCCTGCTTTTCTCTGTCTGATATCGTCTATTAAGATGCGATCTCTGCTTGACTTACAAAGCCATGTCTGACCCAGCCCTGTTAGAAATGTTACACCCCAAAGAAATCCCAATCCCACTGCACCACACGCTCCAGGGACCTCAACCTCATTACCACAATCAACAGAACATGCTGGAGGGACAGGTTCATAACTCAGAGACTGCCCATGCTCTGGAATAGACTTCCCATACATGTGAAGCAGAGCACCTCACTGGCCCTTTTCAAGAGAAATCTTGATGAGTGGATGGGAAATAGAAAGTTCATCCTGGGGATCACTGCAGTGGCTCTACTTGATAAAGGCACCGGGAACTAACGGTGGCCCGATGCCAGGGCCCTTCTATGGGCTAGACTTGTAAAGGCTCCACGGCCGTTGGCCTAGTACATACCTATGATAATCTTGTATAGTATGCTGTGTTATTATTTTAATGTCAGAGTGTTCCCTGGTGAGTTTGTGTTTGCTGTTACTTCATAAAAATTATACTGCAGTTTAAAAAAGTCAAAAAGAAGGCAGGAAACTGAACTTCCTTTTTTGTTTCTGTACTGGGACATGCGCACTGTTTCCACAGAAAAGCACAAACGTTTTAACCACACACAAGGCAAGGCTGGAGCTGTAGTTCACCAACAGTTTATTGCAACACAAAATAAGTGCTTTCATTATAGGGCAGCCACGGTGGTGCAGTGGTTAGCATTGCCGCCTCACAGCAAGAGGTTCCCCGGTTCGATGCTCGGCTGGGGTGCCTTCTGTGCGGAGTCTGCATGTCCTCCCTGTGGTCGCGTGGGTTTCCTCCGGGTGCTCCGGTTTCCTCCCACATCCCAAAGACATGCTGCAGGTGGATTGGGCACTCTAAATTGGCCCTAGGTGTGCGTGTGAGTGTGCCTTCTGTGGAAGGTTGGGCGCTGAGCTGGCAACTCGACACCGTAAAACTCCACTGCCATTCAATGTGCGGACAAGGCGATCCGCTGTGGCGACCCCTAACCGGGAAAAAGCCGAAAGAAGAAGAAGAAGAAAATAAGTGCTTTCATTATATAAAATACATAACTTCATCAGATAAAAGCCAGCATTCAAATGGGCACATATATATATATATATATATATATATATATATATATATATATATATATATATATATATATATATGTGTATATATATATATATATATATATATATGACTTGCATTATCAAATGACAAACACCAATTAATGAATTAAAGCAACAATGTATAAAAATTTAAAAACACATATAACCATCAGCAGATTCCCCAGAAATATATATGTATATATTTATGAAAATAATGCATAAATATGAATGTGAAAAAGCACGTTTAAAAAAAAAAAATGTAAATATGTGTGTATAAGTCAATTAACACATATTTAAGTGTATAAATCTATGCTGTCTCAGTTCTGCCTTCATTTTTAACATACATCCTACAGATGCAATTTCATTTAAACCTGGAAACCCCACTACATCCAGGCGCAAAATCCAGTACAGCTCACGGTTCTCCAAGAACAATTGCCAGGGACCACCTCTTGTATTCTTTTGCACTTGTTCAGTTATAATGAACTTGAAGAGGAGTTCAGGGAATTCCAGAATGTGTCTATATAGGGCATTGCTAGTTTTTTCCCCCTGTATATCATAATTGTTCTCATAAATATGTTGCTTCAGCATCCACTCCGTCTTGCCAATATAAAAAGCAGGACAGGCCTGGCGCAATGCCCCCATATACAGGAGGTTGAGGAAGAGCTTCTTGTACAGTTTTGTGGTACTGCTGCAAGAAACTAATAAGTTTTGTGCAGTAAAACAATATAACTTTATCCGTTAGAGTTATAATTTTTTTATTTGACGCTGATGATGTATTGCCACTGAAGAAAGCTATAGGCTGAAACCGGTCTGGTTCTAATAAACATTTTTATCTTCATTTTTGTATTATTCTGCCTCATTCCCTGGTGCTGACCTTTTTGTGTTACATTCAAGTTACTGTGGTTCGTGCACCTGTCGTACTTGCTAGCATTTTCGTTTTGGAGTAGCTGGAAGCGCCATGGGTCTCCCCATTAATATTTTATAGGGGCTTTGTCGTCTTGTAGTATTTAATGTGTTCCATGTACTAATTAATGCTAAAGAGGTGCCTCTGGCCGTTTACTGTTTGTCTCGGCACAAATTTTTGAAATCTTATTTTAAGGGTCTTATTGGCCCTCTCTGCTAATCCAGATGACTGTGAATGGTTGGGACAGTGAAGACTCAACTTAGTATTAAAAATCTTGCATAGCTCTCTAATCAGGGAATTGTTAAATGTTTTTTTTATCGCTATTGATAGTACAAGGTACACCAAATTTAGGCCTAAATTCAAATACAAGTTTTTTAACAACAGTTACAGAATCTAGTTTTTGGCATGGGTAAGCTTTTTACCCATGCAGAAAACATGCATACCACCACCAATATAAATTGTAAATTATGGACCTTTGGGATCTGGATAAAGTCCAGATGTAGATTAACAAAAGGTCCCTGAGGTGGTGGTAAGCATGCAGCCCTAATGCTTGCATTTTTGCTAACATTATGTTTTAAACACACTGTACAGTTATTGCACAATTATAACTGAAGTATCAAGGAGGAGGCATGAGACAAACCAACCTTGGGTAATTTGATTAAATAATGCTGTCTTACCTGAATGGGCTGGTAAATAATATGCCACTAGTTGGCCGTCCAGATGTCACCATAATCCATCTTTGGATTTACTGCATTTGTCTTTAAGCCACTTCTGAACTTTTTCCTGTGACGCTTCAGCTTGGAAAGCTGATATTCTCTTGAAGTCAGACACTTCATCGCTGTTAAATTTTTGCAATAACATCACATGTACATTTGCACAAAGTCTTTTTACAACTTGCTGAGCAGCCTAATCTGCCCCTCTTTTTCAAAAAAAAAAAAAAAAAAAAAAGAGTATCTGCACCCTTTTGATGGTGACTGCATGTAACTACTGCTAATTATTTTAGACAGCAAATGAGAATTTAAGAGTATTTACAAGATAGTTCTCCCCATGTTTTATGCAAGCAGTCGCCAAGCAAATCCTTTTTTTTTTTTTTTGTTATGAAAAAATAAAATGAATGCCTTTGCATAATCCAGTAACCGTAAATCTGGGGCAGTAGGTAAAGCTTGCTTTAAATTTTTTAAATGCATTTTTTTCTTTACTATTCCAAACGAGGCTTTGGTGTATTCTGTTTTAAAAGATTTGTAAAAGGTTTAGCAATTTTTGCACAGTTAGAAATCCAGTGTCTGTAATATCTTGTCATACCAAAGAAAGATCTAAGCAGACGGTGAGTAGTTGGATGTGGGGGCTTTAGCTATTGCCGCAGTACGAGATGGTAACAACACTCTGCTTTGGCTTGTAAGCAGCCCCCCCCCCACACACACACACACACACACTCACTCATTTTCCACTTTCTCTCTTATTCCCTTCTGTTAGCAGATAGTATCCATAACTGATCAATACTATGTGTTTGTTAATTTACACTGCGACCACAGTAGCCTACTGATACAAGGTTATCCTGTTTTTCCACCTGAGTAATGGTTAAGAAATTACTTACAGTTTCAGAGCAATCCTTGGTCAATTGTGATTGTTTCTTAAACACAAACTTGTCTTTGCTTTGGCTCATTAGCAGCAGTACAAAGAACTGCTGCTCACACCCTTGTTCTCTCCTCCCCCTTCCCTGTTTATTACCTTAAGACAATCCCAAAGTTAATAAATATTACCTGTGGCAGGCACCATTTTTACAACTACAACCATCCTTGTCACTGTCATATGTTCATTTATCAGTTAACTGTGTTACCTGATTGTTTCCAGCCCCCTCATAAGAGCAACTAACAGGGTCTCTACCCGCTTCGCTCCTCACCCTGCCCCCTATTCCTTCCCACCCCCAGTGGTCCCACCTTTATTATACTCACAAACCCCTCCCATCTTTCCAGTAGCCAACCACAGCATTAACCCAATACTACCTCCTCCATCTTCCCACTACTATCACACCTCCTCAACTAACATGTACAAGCATACCTTACCTATGCTCACTGCATGCACTCTCCTTGCATATCTTACATCCTACCAAAGCTCCATCATTCCCCCATTCAACCACTACCACTGTACTACTACTCACACCACCACTCATGTCTCACCCTCACTCAGCTGCCCTCCCACCAACTCAAGAAACATCCCTATGCACCCCCCACATATTCTACCAACTATATTAATCAAACATAAAGCATCCCTTCAACTTAACACAGTAACCCTCCCACCATACCTATTACCCAAAGAGCACAATCATAAAGTTTCCCTTATAAACAAACACATTCAAAAACTGAGAAAACTAATAACCTCATGCATTTCTAAACTAGCCCTAAGTGGAGATATCCACCCCAACCCTGGCCCTACCATCTCGAACCCCAATCCTCATAATCAGACTAGAAACCACAATTTCCCCCATATTACAGCCAATAGAAAGCCAAGTGACTTCCTTCTACTAAGCCTAAATATTAGAAGTATATCCAACAAAGTCCATGAACTCCATGCCACCATAGACTTGTACTTCCCAGATATAGTCATCCTGACAGAAACCTGGCTAAAACTTCACATTACCAGTGAGCAAATACTCCCTACAGGTTATGGCATACTAAGAGTAGACCGGCTAAACAAGAAAGGAGGTGGTGTAGCTATAATATTTAAACAGCATCTAAACATCCAGATCTTAAAATCATCAGCTCCACAAATAGGCAATGAAGAAATAATATATACCAACCTCAAAATAAACCAAAACAAAACAATCAATGTAATTGGATGCTACTTCCCACCTGGCCAAAACATCCCTCCACTAGAAAACCTCCTCAGCTAGTCTACCCACCATCTCCCCCAAAACACTATCATTTTAGGTGCTTTCAGTATTGACTGGCAATCCTGTTCCGGCAACCATCCAACCCATCATGTAAACCTTCATGGCTTCACCCAACTAGTCCAGTCGCCAACCAGGATAAATAAAAACTCCAGCAAGCACACTACCCTGGACTGGATAGTAGTCAGTAAGAACCCCCAGTCATATATAACAGGCTGCTTATCAGATAGCCTCAGTGATCACTCCCCAACATTCCTACTCAAAAAATACCTATACCAAGCTAAACCTGTCATCTACCATGATGTACGTAAAAAACTAAACTTTAACCCACTCACATTCGTCTCATCCCTCAAAGAATGTAACGGGCATCCTCTAAAGTACCTCAGTCTTGATGACGCAGTTGAATTTTTTAATATTACCTTCCTGAGCATCCTTAATTACCATGCCCCCATAAGACTTTCCAGAATCAAAGCACAACCCTCCCCATGGCTACAGAAAACCGCTAAGTCAGAAATGAAAAACAGGGATAAAGCCTGGGAGCACTGGCGCAAAACCAAAACCCCCTCAACTAGACAGAAATTCCTAGAACTACGCAATAGAGTCAAAAAGCTAATAAAACAGGACAAATTCCAATACTACCAGTCTGCCCTAGACTCCTCTCAACACAGCCCCAAACAATTCTGGTCCTCCATAAACTTCATCCTCCACCCAGGTAAAGTCAGTACTCCTCCTCCTAACATCCCTCACTCCTCAGAAAATATTGCTACCTCATTCAACACACACTTCACACAAACCATACTATCACTAGCTAAACAACACAACCCCCCTCCCCTCCAACCCACACCTTCAACTAGTAATTTCCCTACTGCCTTCTCTTTTTCTCCTGTACCTACCTCCAACATAAAAAAAAATTTAACTAAACTTAAGCCCCCCAGATTAGCAGCAGACAACCTCCCAAGTGAATACCTACAAATCGCAGCTGATGCTCTGGCCTACCCAGTATCCATCTTGATTAACTGATCTCTGTCAGAAAGTTACGTTCCCACACTGTGGAAAGTATCGCATATAATTCCCCTCCACAAAGGTGGACCCTCCACAGAACTAACCAATTACCGCCCCATAGCTATTCTCTCTCCACTCTCCAAAATACTAGAGAGATGCATACACTCTCAGGTCTCAGACTACCTCCTTACTAACAACCTCCTTTCCAATACTCAGCATGGTTTCCATAGCACCACCACTGCCTTACTCTCCTTTACTAACACTATCCTTCAGCATAAAAACAATGGCTATCTCTCCTCTGCTACTTTCCTAGACCTATCTAAAGCATTTGACATGGTCCCACACAAACAACTTATCTCTGTCCTCAATAACCTATCCTTCTCACAATCAGTCACCAACTGGTTTCAGAGTTACCTGTCTGACCGCCAACAATCTGTTGTATGGCAGAATGACATATCTCCCCAACTACCTGTCTCCATATGGGTTCCCCAAGGATCAATCCTTGGACCCCTACTCTTCTCTGTTTTCACCAATAGTCTAGCCACTGCCACCAAACATGGCACACTCATACAATACACAGATGACTCAACCATCATCTGCTCAGCCCAGTCCCTACCCAAACTGCAAAAAGTCACACAGGAAGCCTTTTCCTCTGTTGAAACTTGGTTATCCGATGCCCAATTAATACTCAACCCAAACAAAACTAAACTACTCGTCTTCCAACCCTCCAAACATACTCAAAACAACTCTCACTTTAACATCACAGCAAAAGACAACACCACTATATACCCAACTGAACACACCAAATTGCTAGGAGTGGAAATAGACAATAAACTAAAATTTGACATTCACATGTCCTTGACCATAAAAAAAGTCCACAAAAAACTAGGAGCACTATACAGAAATAAGCAACTTCTCACCAAAGCAGCAAAGATTTCAATAGCAAATTCCCACCTTATCTCCACCCTACTTTATGCCTGTCCAATATATACCAACCTAAGTCAATGCGATCTAAACAAGCTAGAGACCTGCTACAACATAATTGCCAAATTCGCCACAGGGACATACTACCGTAGTCACCACTGTCTCTCACTTGCTGAACTGGGCTGGCTTGAATTCCCTCACCTCCTTCAGTGGTATCAACTCTCACTCTCCCACAGACTAGTAAATCATCCACTAAATGTCCCATCCCACCAGAATCTACTCCAACCCTATCGCACCACCAGACCACTAAGATCCAGCAACAAAAATCACTTGCAGATCACTAATGCCAATAACTCTGTTGGTGAAGCACTATTCTCTTTCACCATAGCCAAGTTATGGAACTCCCACCCACCCACAATTACCTCCGTACCATCATGCACCCACTTCAAAACTTTACTAAAAGCGCACCTAAAAACATGCTGGCTATGCCCTTGCAACTCCCACTCTAATATCACCCTCCCCATCCAACCACTACCTTTCTTTCCACTCCACTAACTACTTTGATTATAGCAAGCTCAGATGCTCATAAGCCAGTACTTATTATACAGCAGGAACTTCTTCTTGTAACATTTGTTAATGTCTGTTATGTACTTCACAGATAAAGATTCTAGTTGTCTACTGATGTACTATGTTCTTCATCTGTAAATATGTTGTAAGTAATTGCTATGTAAATTGTTAATCGCTATGTAATCCAATGTAACTACTGTCTGTTTATTTTAACTGTGAAGCTTTTCTCCCCGGGCCTCCGCTGAAAATGGACCTACGTCCAGTCGGACACTCCCGGTCAACAAATATAAATAAATAAATAGTACCCTGAGATATCAGATGACCAAGATAACGTGCCTATGATGACCATAGCTGTAACTTTCTTCTCAACACCTTATGTTCTTTTTCTGCAATGATAGTTAAAATATGTATTGTTTCTTGCTGACACTGCTGAAAAGAATTAGATACTATTAGTAAATCATCTGCATAGTGCACTAACACAAATCCACCTGGAAATGTCACATCTTCCAAATCCTTTTTAAGAATTTGAGAAAATAATGGAGGGAGGTTTATTGTATCCCTCTGGTAACCATGTCCATGTATACTGATATCCCTTATAGGTAAAGGTGAACAGAAACAGACTTTCAGGGTGGAAAAGTATAGAAAAGAATGCGGAACACAGATCTGTCACAGAAAAATATTTTGCTGTAGGTAATATTCAACTCAGTATTGTTGATGGATTTGGAACCACAGGAAAATTGATAATACTGCATTGTTTACAGCCCTCAGATGTTGCACAATCCTATAAGTATCTTTTTCTGGCTTTTTTACAGGGAGAATAGCAGTATTACAAGGGCTTTTAGCTAGCACTATTATTCCTTGTATTAAAGACTGAATTACAGATTTGAGTCCCTGCTCTGCTTCTGTTTTTACTGGATACTGTGGAACTCTAGATAGAGGTTTGAATGGATTTAATTTTATTTGTATCGGTTTTGGAGATTTTAATATACCTGCTTCATTAGCATGTTCAGCCCATAAGTCTGCAGGTACCTGCTGCAGCAGTTTTTCAGCTGTCTGGATGCCTTTAACAGGCTGTTCCTCAGCTTTTGCTAGGACTGAACTTTTTTCCTCTGATTTTTTGTGAAACATCAAGGATAGACTTTTTTTTTATGACAGTGAGTGTAGTTAGCATAATAACAGGTCTCTCCTTGGCAAATTGTCCGGTACATTAGTGCTCAAAAGGAAAGAATGGCTTTTTTTTCCCCCAATCAGTCCTAAAGAAATGGATGTAGGTTCTGAAACAGGATACTTTACAGTATTATTAACTTTTAATACAGATCTAGTGGCTCTAGTGTCCACCGGTAAAGGAACTCTTTTAAATGTATTTTTACCTTAACATAGGGTTCCTTTTTATCTGTTAGCAGCAGAGATTTATTTTGTTTTAGTGTACTGGTTAGCGTTGTCGGCTCACATCAAGAGGTTCTCCGGTTCGATTCTTGGTTGGAGCGTCTTCTGTGCAGAGTCTGCATGTCCTCCCCACGGGCAAATTAATTTAAAGACATGCAGGTAGGTGCATGCGTGTGTGGGTGTGCTTTCCTTGAAAGTTGGGAGCCGAGATGGCAACTCGACACTGTAAAAATTCACTGCCAGTCATTAGCGGACCAGTGTTCCGCTGTGGCGACCCCTAACCGGAAAAAGCCAAAAGACAGAATTTTGACATAGTCAGCTGGCTTAGCTTTTTTTTTCTTTTGATTGGTATTTTTTTAAAGTAAGACGACTCAAATAATTTGCAGGGGCTTCCCTTTATTTTGCTATTATGCCTGTATTTTAGACCGATTTGTCGTAACTTGACACACGTTTATAATTTTATTTAACAGTGCTGTCCTTTTGTATATTAGTGCATTCCCTGTGAGAGTAAAATTGTTATTTTAGCCTTTTTAGGTAACTTTTTCTTTTTTTTATCTGAAGCGACTACTTGAAGCAACTGGTTTAAATCTGTCAAAGTAGGGTTATAACATTTTATTATAAATTTTTCCTTAAATCTTAACTGAACTTCTCTAATATTTGGAAAACTTTTGGAAGTAGTATGCAAATCAGCAGGGGTCTAGTGGCGATGAACAAGCTCTGTATTATTAGCCCCAATATTTTTTAAGAATTGCCAAAAGATCCTGTCCAGAGGTAACAGCCTCTTGTCCGGACCCTGTAGTGTGAGCGTGTATGGTTGGCTATGGGTGTATCAAATACTAGTGTTCCTGTTGGAGAGGTAGAGGCTTTTTGGAAATGAGAAGGCAAAGAATAAGAAGAGGAAAAAACCTCCCCAACTACAGATGCCAATTCTGAAGATGAGGACTGAACAGGGGAACTAGGTTGAGACGTAACAGTACCACTCAGACCTGGTGTCCACTGGACAATTGTCCAAAATGCAGGGGTCTGAGAAACAGCAGAAACTTGTACAGGAACTACCTGTACAGGTAAATATGGGGGTGGGGGTGCAGTAGCTACTGGAGGATTATAATCCTCTTTTGAAGTCTCTGCTTTTTGGTCATCCCTAGTTTCTTTTAAAGCTGCCAAGACAGGATAAAGGGATCCCTTTTTACTGGTCTGTACTGCCTTCTTAACTTCTGTCACCTGTTGTAGCAATTTTTTATTAGCATCTTGTAATTTCCTTAATAGTGGTTCTTTTTTCCCTTTTAAGAGCTTCAGTATACTAAGAATAAAATTTCTGTACTTACCTTTTTTTTCCCTTCAAAATATCCTTTACATTCTTTAATTTATTACATTATAAGTTTCATTTAATGGAAATACTTCATCAAAGCAATTTTTAGCAAACTGAAACCAGTCACTGAAATACTTAAAACTTTCTTTTCCGTAATTATGATACATAAAATATGCAGGTGTTCCCTTTACAAGGATTTGATCCTGACTGCTTAACTTTGTTCCTATTCTTCCTATAAAAACTTACTTTGTAGATCCTGGATCCTCGTAATTCAAAAAAGAAAAATGACTACATCGATTGACACACCATTCAGGGAGGAAATGGTAGGGATTCTGCTGTTGTGCAGTGATAGAGGAGAGGTTTTGATCAGCCTTTTCCCCCTGCACTCCCTTGCTTTCTTCTGATCAAGAGCTCAAAATTTACAGCTCTAGCATTGCAATCAGGGTGGGTAGATAGGTATTCTGTCCAGAACTGACCGCTCTTTCAGACCCTCTGAGGGTACTTTCACACAGTCACACCTGTATCCCAACATGCTATGGGCTCATAAACTTGATTACCAGCACACCCACGCTTATGTCCCAACATGCTGTAGGCTCATGAACTTGATTTATACCCACAGACACACACACACACACACACACACACACACACACACACACACACACACACACACACACACTCACTCACTCCTATGCCCAAGCATGCTGTACGATCATGAACTTGATTTAAATTTAAATGTAATCCCTCTTTTTTTTCTCGTGTGCATTACACACAAAACATCTCTCATGCTTCTTACCTTTTAGTCTTGATTGTACCACCCACGACAAGATGCCTTGTGTTAATTTTTTGTTCTGTTGTATGCACATACACATTAATAAACTTTTTCTTATTTCCTGTGGAGTCCTGTCACTATTACTTTACATATACCTAACAAGCAAACTCAGTCATTCAGCAAAACAGTTATTCACTCATTCCACTTTTTTAACTACAGTTATCAAAGAGAGAAAATTTTTTTTTTCCATAAATCAGTTTTCCTCATTTTTAGTCTAGTATGTTTGCACATCCTGCATAGTTAACAGCTTTAGTTAGGTATCCGAATCTCTGACTATTCCTTACAAAGCAGCATGGAATTCACAGAAGACTTTTCTGTGCTGGACTCTTGTAATTTATTCCACACTGCCCTGCAACAATGCCAAAGTTCAGAGTCTGAGTAACGGCACCAGATGTTAAAGTTCAGAAGTAAATAGCAAAGAGTTTTACCTTTTAGTTTTGAAACGAGAATAACCCTTTAGGATGTGCAGAGTACTTATTTATTCCATAAACAGCACTGGGAGACTGCCTACTAAAATTTTCACATCAGTCTCAAAGAGTAAAGAATACTTTATTTATATATATTTTTTATCAATTTCATGCATGCAGAATGTTGACATAACATAGCTTTTAACAAATAATACAATTTTTAAATATATCCTCGCTTAGAGCTTCATGTGAACACTTGACAATATGCCTTTTTAAACATCGACCATCTGTGATTTTGATTTATTGGCGTGCAACTTTTTAACGTTTGGTATCGGTACACACTGTCTCACAGACACCCTTGCAAAGACTCACACCCCCCCCCCCCCCCAGCCTGAGAAGGCCGAAGCATACTGTTGATTAATTTGTTTTTCACGGATACCTGACGCTTATAAACATTATTTATTATTTATTTATTTCCAGCTTGTTTACCGGGGAGGTCCACTGGGCTCAAGAGCCCATTTTCAGTGGAGGCCCGGGGAGAAAAGCTCCTCAAAACACAAGTTACATAGCATATAGAAATACAAACATTAAAAGTTAACTAAAGATATTGACAACTGTAGCAAAAATTTCCATTTCATTACAGTATGGGGAAATGGGGATCCCTGGGGGGAAAGGATCCTTCAAGCAAGTTACATTACAAGACAAAAAGCAACAATTACAAAGTTACATAGTATAATGAAGAGAAACATGAGTAATTGCAGTCATTATGGAGTTACCTCCTGTAACTCTTTCATCACTTTGCCTTCAGCTGTCTGTCAGTACAGAGAGGATACAATTGTAAGACACTTGAAATATAAAGCTACTACTTATGTAAAACTATATAGTGCATAATCATGCATCTATTTTTTAATTTGCTTTTCACGTAAGCATATTATAAACATTTTGACTCCTTTGTAAAGAAACTGCAGGTTAATATGCATTTTGTGAAAAGTAAACATGAGATTTAATAGCCTTCCATAGCAGTAGTTAAGCTCTGTGAATTATTGATCTGTCTCTTCAAATCAGAAAGTTTTAGATGACCTGCTTTCCCCCCCACAATCAAATAAATGTATCTACACTATAGATGAGCAGGAGAGCAAGCCCCCCTGCACCCCCATGTGGGGGGCTGTGCACCTCCCCACCTCCCCTACTTATATATTCTAACTCCGAGATCGCACAAACAGAAACACAAACGAAACTCACACACACACACACACACACATCACAGTCACAGCACACGCTTACACACACTAAACCCCCTAACCAACACATTTACGCACACAAACTTACCTAAATTCAGCCAATACATCCACACACCGTACCAGTGGAAGTGGAAATTCAACATCTCCTTGCTTTGGGATTTTGAATTTCGTGCTTCTGCCGGTTTCGGAACTTTGAGTTTTTGGCTATGTAATTTAGAAATACTGAATTTCGGTATTTCAGTATTTCGAAATTACATAGTGGACCCGTATACATGTATGAATACACATACGGACATACACATAAAACATTTGTGCGTATAATATATGTATAAACATGTATTTATGTGTGTGTGTGTGTGTGTGTGTGTGTGTGTGTGTGTGTGTGTGTGTGTGTGTGTGTGTGTGTGTGTGCGCGTGCATATGTATGAAGACATAAACGGTGTATATTTCAAGGCGTGTCTCTCACCAGAAGGTAATATTTGACTCACCTAGAATGATGCCACAGTACAAAGGCAAAATGATCGATTTTAACAATTGGCTAAAATGTTGGTGTCATTCAAAGGGGATCCAGTGTCTGTCAGCCTGGGATGACATGCTCGACAAGCCACGTTGCTTCGCTAGGGATGGCTTGCACCTGTCACCATTGGGCTTTCGGATATTGGCAAAGGCTCTTGCCACCCCCATAGTGCCTTTTTTTGGCAAGGCTCAAAAGTCAAACCCACCCCCATAGACAGCACAAGGAACAAGAAACTAAGAGTAATGCTGCTAAACGCCAGAAGTCTTAACCTCAAGATGCATGCATTCGAAGCTCTCCTCAGTATGGAGAACATCGATATCTGTGCAGTGACAGAAACCTGGTTCAAGGCTCCAGAGAGCACCCCAGCACTACCAGGCTATACCTCATATCATGCTTTTCGGCCCCAAAACCCGGACCAAACCACAAAAGGAGGGGGAGTTTCCATACTTATCAAGGATATTCAAACCTCCAGGTTAGTGGCATTGCACGAAGTATCGGAGACCATCCATGTGCAACTAACAGGGGGCAAGACTGCTTTTCAGTTTATAGCATTTTACAGACCACCCTCTCAAAGTCAGGAATCCCATTCGGCTTTCCTGAAAACATTGGAGAACATGAAGATCTCTCCGAGCACCATTATATTGGGCGACTTCAACTACCCAAACATTGACTGGAAGCACTACTCAAGCCCCAGCACCTTAGCCCAAAGATTCCTGGAAATTATAAACTCAAATGCTATGGAACAACTAGTCACCACTCCCACAAGAGGGGCAACATACTAGACCTGATCATTACCAACATGGGGACTCTATGCTCCACACCAGAAGTATATCCCTCATTGGTAAGATCAGACCATAAATTAATTTCACTGGATGTCCACATCCCGACCCCACCCCCAGCCCAGAAAACCACAGTGAAAAACTTCTCAAAAGCGAACTTCTCACTTCTCAAAACCGAAGTGGAATCCTTCAAGGCCCCAGGGCCAGTGGAAACTACAGCCCAAACTGCAGAATCCTATATAAATGCATTCTACCGACATCTACAGGAATGCATTGATCATGCTATCCCAAACAAAACCAAGACCCAATCATCCAAAGGCAGGCGTCCAGTCTGCCATAAATAAACTGTACAACAGAAGGAGGAAGCTACTACATGATAGAGCAAAATCCCTAATAGGGAAGGCATCTCTGATCAGTACTAGCAAAAAATTACGATCCCTCATAAAATCCTCCAAGGCCAGCTTCGAGAGAAAAATTGCACAGGACACCAAAGACAATCATAAGGCTTTTTTCAGTTATGTTAGAAACCTGGGATGCAACTCCCAGACTTGTTCTGAGTTGATTCTAAATGACAAAAAATACACTGAACCCACAGACATCGCCAATATCCTGGCAGACAGGTTCAGTGCAAACTTCTCCACCCCCCCCCCAAAAGAGCAAGTATCTATCCCGGCAGAGGACTGCCTCCCAAACATCTCAGATGCAGGCTGCCCTCTCCAAAGCAAAAAACACTGCTTCCATGGGACCAGATGGCATCCCAGGTTGCGTCCTGCATGAACTACAAGAGGAACTAATCCTTCAAATAAAACAGCTATACAATCTCAGCCTCACTACAGAATATGTGCCCACAGAATGGCGTACAGCAACAGTGGTCCCACTCCACAAAGGTGGAGCCTCTACGGACCCTGGAAACTATCGCCCCATAAGCTTGACTAGCTTAATCTGCAAGGCTATGGAGAGGATCATCATGGAGCTCATAAACAAAGACATTGGGGACCTACAGACACTAGATCCTACCCAGTTCGGCTTTGTCAAGGGCAGATCCTGCCTTTTGAACCTGGTTGACTTCTTTGAAACAGTCACCAAAGCCATAGATGAAGGGAAGGTAGTCCACACAGCCTATCTGGACCTTGCAAAGGCATTTGACATAATACCCCACTCGGGCATCATAGATAAGCTATCCAGCTTAAATATAAACCCCTATGTCACAAGGTGGGTCGCAAACTGGCTCAAAGACAGAACCCACAGAGTGAGAGTTGCTGGAGCCATGTCAGACTCAAAACCGGTCACAAGTGGCGTCTCCCACAGGGTTCTGTCCTGGGACCACTCTTGTTCGGTGTATACTTTTCCGAGGTACAGGCAAACGTGGGAGGACTATGGCTCACCAAGTTCGCAGACGACTACAAACTGGGTGCCATAATCAACTCTCCAGCTGACACAAACATCCTTCAAAAAGGTCTCAGAGACAGATAACTGGTGCCAGCACCATGGTTTAAAGCTAAATGCCAAAAAATGTATAGTCATACCCTCTGGCAAAAACAATGTGCCTACAAATTACCACATAGGCGGAAACCCATTAGGTACAGAGAAAGTTATTAGGGACCTGGGGACCCAAGTTGATAGCAATCTCTCCTTTGAAAACCACATTGCCAAAGTGGTTAGAAAGACCTTCTACATAGCCCACCTCATCACGAAGGGTTTCACATCTAGATCAAGAGATGTAATCGTGTCCCTTTATTCATCCCTCATCAGGCCCATCATAGAATACAATGCCCCTTTTGGGATGTACCTTACCCGACACCTGCAGCAATTAGAAAGACCCCAAAAGTATCTCACCAATAGGATCAAGGGTCTCAAACAGATGCCATATGCTGCTCGGTTAAAAAAAACTCCAGCTCTACTCAGTTGCATACCGCCTACTTCGAGGCGATCTATGCCTGACATACAAAGCTATGTCAAATCCAGAATTAATGGACATGCTCCACCTCAGTAAATCTAAATCCCTTAGAGCCACACGCTCGAGGGACTTGAACCTCAGCACAGAAATAAATAGAACTTGCTGGAGGGACAGGTTCATAACCCAGAGGCTCCCTTCGCTCTGGAATAGAATTCCAGTTCTTGTGAGGCAGAGCACCTCACTGAATCTCTTCAAGAAGAATCTCGATAAGTGGATGGGGGATCGTAGGTTTGTCCCAGGGATTACTCTCTTGTCACTATTAGACAGAGGCACAGTAAACTAAACCTTAAAAAGGGCACAGTATACTCAAATCAAGGGGTGGCGTAAGCCATACAGAATCGGGCTAGGCTTATAATTGCCCCAGGGCAGATAGCCTAGTATGAACCTATGAACCTTATAGCGGTAGTGCTAGGCAGGCACATTTTGTGGGCTAAACAGCAGGATCTGACACACCTCTGTACTGTAACAGATTATTTTTTTTTACTCACTAGATATAACACTCAAAGCCCTGGGGTATATTTCTTACACGCATATACTCCCTTGTAAAGTTGCAAGAGCATAACATTATTTTGTAGTAGAAGGGCATAAAACTTCAACTTGCTGAGTGAATTTGTTACCTAAAATATGTTTATACCCCCTTGAGGAACTCCCAAGATCATATGGCTAGCTGACAGTATAATGCTGTTTACATATGCCTGCCTAATCAGAGAGACTGTGGCAAATTCAAAAATTATTTTGCTTGGCTCTCTTTGTAGAGTACAGGGGTGAAGACCTGACTGCATTCCAGATAATACCAGTTCAAATAGCATTTCAGGCTCTGAAAGAGAGTGGGAAGATGGGATTGAGTGGCCAACAGTAGCTGTCCTGTTCTGGGGGGGGGGTTAATGTTGGCTGAATACCACCAAGCAAACAGATTTTCAAGGCTCCAAATTGGCAGGACTAGGTATGTAGGCTTGAGGTTTCAAGGTTGGTGATAACCCTTATTAACCCAAACTTAAACACTTGTGCGTGCACACATGCTCGCGAAGCAGGAAGCCTTGTAATATACTGCAGGCTTAGGGCTTAAATAGAAATGCTTTCAATGCCAGGATGCTGGTGAGAACACAGATCACCTTCATGGTTTCCTGGATGATTGCCCCTCTACTTAGCTGTCATCCTGCTGCTGGAGAATCTCTAGAAGCAAGAGCTGAATGAAGTTAAGACCCATAATGGGAGGCTTGATGATTGGCATGTATAGAGGCAAAAAGAATACAGAAAACGTATGTCATTAATTTGACTGCAGTAAACACACATTTCTTATTGAATTATGTCCGCAAACCCTGAAATTAATAATGTGTCTATGTACTGCACAGACTGTTTTTAAATCGACATGTTAATGCTGCTTTCTGGAAACCCTTGTTAAGCAGGTTCCTTCTAAAGATGGTAGGAGTATGTACATCTCTTTAGCAGTTTATTAAAATGTATGTAATAGTTTGTATGCTGTCCTGGATAAAAGGATTTGCTTACACCCTGTGCATAGACACCTACTTCAATCCCTTTGAAGTATGTTTATGTTACAGAAGCATTCAAATAGTCAAGTCATTTTGATATATTTATATTAAATTTGTCGTATTCATTTGGTATCTGGTTAAGCCCACTAGACACAATCCTGTTTTAGGAGGTACGCAAGCGCACCTTCTAATTAAGTTACTTTGCTCATTGCTACACAGTAGGTAAATGGAGGCGGAGGGCATCAAACCATGGATTACAGGAAAAAGCTCATTAGTAGCTCAACAGCTGATGGCCTTAAGTCTATGTTCTCAACTACCAGACTAGTTTCCAGTCACTAATTTTCATTTTGGGGATGCAGTGTTTCAAAACAGCTGTTTTCATGCAGCATTCTGAATTTGTTGGCTCTGGAAGGACATTCAGGAAATTCAAGTCTGGTCTATATAGCATGATGTAACTCAAAACAATTGAAGTAAGTACAGAACTCCCTTTTATGCATGGTCAGTTGTAAAAGTTCATTTTTTTTAAACAAGAAACATCTTTATGAAATTATCACTTATGACATAGGCAATCATACCTTTATATAAATAAAAACAAACCATATTGACATAATCCTAGCTGCAAGCATTTTACAGCACAAACCATATTGGCAAAATCCTAGCTGCAAACATTATACATCACTTATAATCATCCAATCATTGTCATTCAAACATTACATAGCTCATTCAGGTCTTGGCTTCTTTTAAACCTCATTCCTCTACTGTATGCATTTTTCCCCGCAATTCCCATTTTTCCCTATGTAATTTGATCCTACTTTTTTAAAGATCCCAATTGTTTTATCTCTGTTACTATATTCACTGTGTCTAGTACAGTTGTTTTAGACTTTGATTTCGATTTTCTAGTAATTACTTTTTTTGTTTTGGCAACCACCTTAATCAGCAAGGCCTGACTATGTCTAGGCAATTCCAATCATAACTTAGAAAAATAATTTCCCTTGTTACACCAATTTGCTCACCCAGTATCTCCAGCAGAGTAGTCTGCAGGGAATCTTTAAAGGCTGCTAACTCATTGCACTACCTGAAAATATGTTCCCAATTACCTTTTTCTTCCCCAACATACCTCCAACATTTGCTGCCTACCTGAAGAAAAATTCACTGAAGTCTACTTGGGGTATAAAAATACCTATGTAAACATTTCCAAGCAAAAATCCTAAATAGTCTACATTTTGTTGCATAGTTGGGAGACGTGCATGTATCCCTCATTGTTGCTTTGTGAATTGCTTATGCAGTCTCTCTTTCCAATCCTTTCTAACCTCCTTTGATTGATTGATATAGTTTTCATGCAGTGTTTTATATGCTCTACTAATTATTCCTTTTTTAATGGCAGCTTCTGTTCTAGATTCTACTAAAAACTGGACCAGTGCTGGTCTTTTGTTTAGTACACTCCCTCTATTTCTTTCTCTTTGGCTATACTCTGATATCAATCCTTGATAGAGAAGGCAACCTGTAATCTAATAACTTCTTGGTGTCTTCCCATTCTGTTACCTTTCCCTCTTTAGTTATTTGCTCCCAATAGCTTGGTTCCTTTGCCAATTTTCTCCAATAAATTCTAGCCCCATCTTGTCCATTGTTCGTATCCCTAATTGCAGTTTTCCCAATTGGCAGAATCTCATTTCTCCATTCCCTTGTTGGCTTAGTTCTTAGAATACATTCTGCTATGTGAATATAATAATCTGAATGATTATTGTTGTTCTCCTTAAAGATCTGCATCCAAAATCCAAGTCTCTCCTTGTTTATGATGCTTTCCCTCTATTTCATCATCATCCCGTTTCACTTTGAATTACAGGTTTCTGCTTGTGCTATGTATGGAAGCCTTAACTGTGTTGCTCTGAAATACCCCTTCAAATTGGGTAATGCTGATCTGCCTTGTTCTGCTGGAAGAATCAGCTTATACCAGTTGCTTCTCGCAGTCTTCCCCTCCCAGATAAAATCCTTCAGCTGTTTATTAATTACTATCCACAACTTCTCCTTTGGTTGATAAAAATATGCCTGGCCTGTGTACATCACTAAAAAGACTTTCGGTTAGGGGTCGCCACAGCAGAACTCTGGTCCGCTCATGATTGGCGGATTTTTATGGTGTTAAGTTGCCAGCCCAACGCCCAACCTTCAAAGAAGGCATGCCCATTCACTCTTGCACTTACCTGCATGTCTTTAACGTCACTCGACCACAGGGAGGACATGCAGACTCCACACAGAAGGCGCTCTAGCCGAGAATCGAACGGGAGAACCTCTTGCTGTGAGACAGCAACACTAACCGCTGCACCACTGGGGCTTACATTAAAGGGACTAAAAACATTTTAACTGCTTATATTTTACTATCCATATTCGTATAGTAGAGCTTCTAATTTCTCAGTTTTTGTATTATCTTGTGTTTAGTCTCTTCCCACACATCCTTTGCTGCCACACCGGAATCGTTTGTAATCCATATTCCTAAATACTTCGTTATCTTGTCCCCATAAATATGAATATTACTGAACCAATTCATGGCTGGGTACATAATTTACCTCTATTACCTTTGTTTTAGCTTCATTAATTTTGTATCCCAAAAAGATTTGAAACTGTCTCAGTGTTCCACAACGTTGTATTGTCATTTTCTGGTTTTGTCAGGTGTGAAAAAATAATATCATCTGCAAATAGAGCCAGCTTTTCTTGACTACCATACCAATTATATCCTTGAATTTCTGAGTCCCTTAATTCCTTTGACACTGGATCAAAATATAATACAAATAACAGAGGGGAAAGTGGACACCCTTATCTGGTTCATCTGCTCTAGCAGAAATTATCAGAGAGGACTCCACCCACTTAAATTTTTGCCTTAGATCCCTCATATATCCTACTAATGCAAATGCTTTCATTGCCCTGCTCATAAAGTCCCAGATTACTCTATAAAATGCTTTCTGTGCATTAAGGCCCACTAACAATAATGGTATTTTCGTACGTTCTGCTTTCCTTTGGGTCATCAGTGTTTTGTTAATGTTGTCAAATGTTTGCTTCCCCTCCGTAAAACCACATTTATCCATATCTATCAATTTGGCATCATTTTTGCCATTCTTTCAGACATTATAGACATAACACTTCATAATCATGGTTTAATATTGAACTGGGCCTGTATGAAGCTGAATCTGATGGGTCTTTACCCTTTAAGTAGTACAGCTACTACCATTTTCTTCCAGGTTGTTGATACTTCTCCTCTTAAAATACTGTTAAATCCTTCCAGATCTTTATCAGTATTTTCCCACCTAGCTTCCAAACTTCCACAGGAATGCCATCTATTCCTGGGGACTTCCCTGTCGATTGTCTATACATCATTTTTATTTCATCTGTTCCTATCCTGTTTGTAATTGAGCCTCATCTACCTCTAACTTTGAAATGTTTAATTTTTCCGTAAACATTTCCATTTGTACCTTTTCTTGATTTCCATACTTCTCTGCTTTTTACAGACTGTAATAAAATTTCCGTAATATTTCTAGTACCTCTACAAGATCTCCTTCCTTGTTATAGGCTCCCTAAGCTTGGTGATAGCCCTTTCAACTTTCTGTTGCCTGAGTTGTTGTACTAAAAGTTTTTGTGCTCTGCAGTTATCAGACAACAGTTGCTTAACAACAGTCTTTCTAAACTCATGCATATTATTGAGGTAATCCCTTATCTTCAGTTTAGCTTTCTGCAGTTGTTCTTGTTCTGAGAGATTTCCCCTATTCTGCAATAATAGGTTCATAGGTAGGTACTAGGCTATCAGCCCTGGGGCCTATATAAGCCTAGCCAAACAAAGATCCCTGGCTTTCGCCACCCACGAAAGTTATTTTCCTGCACCCCCTGTCTAGCAGAGCCACAGAAGTGATCCCCGGGGTGAATTTCCTATTTCCCATCCAGTTGTCGAGATTTTTCTTAGAGGGCTAATGAGGAGCTTTGCTTGAAATGAATGGGTAGTCTGTTCCAGAGCATGGGAAGTCTCTGAGACAGGAATCTATCCCTCCAGCATGTTCCGTTTATTGTGGTGGCAAGGTTTAGGTCCCTAGAGCGTGTGGCTCGGAGGGATTGGGGTTTCTTTAAGTGTGGCATGTCCAACAGATCTGGGTTTGACATGGCTTTGAATGTTAGGCAGAGGTCACCTCTGACTAAGTGATAAGCGACGGAGCAGAGCTGGAGTTTTTTGAGACAGTCTGTGTATGGCATCTGTTTGAGGCTGGTAATCCTCTTAGTGAGGTGTTTCTGTGGCCTTTCTAGTTGTAGATATCTTGTGAGGTACATGCCAAACGGGGCATTCTACTCTACAATGGGTCTGATGGATGAATAGAGAGGAACAATAACCTCTTTTTTTTTTTTCTGGAGGTGAACCCCTTTGTGATGAGGTGTGCCACGTAGAAGGATTTCCTGACTACTGTGGCAATGTGAATATCAAAGGAGAGACTACTGTCCACCTGTGTTCCCAAGCTGTATCGTCACACTTTCAGTGTTTAGTAGGCTACTGCCTATGTGGCAGTTCATGGGTACAGTGTTTTTCCCAAAGGGGATTACAATGCACTTCTTGCCATTGAGCTTGAGGCCATGACTTTGACACCAATCATCAGTCTCAGTGAGGCCCCTTTGTAGAATGTCCACATCATTAAGCATTCACTTGAAGATATTGTAGTCGTTTGAAACGTATTGTCTTGAACATGAGGATCCCTGAGTCAAAATATGTAGATTGTGAGCCCTTTTATTGAACACAGAGACAGCTCTTTCTCATGAAGAAACCCTTCAACTTACTGAATTATCATTGGACAAAGGAATGAAAAAGTACTTTTAATTCTGAGTAATTCGAAAGTCTGTACAATAATGAAAAATGAATACCCAAATTTACGTGAAATAGCAATGAGATTTCTACTTTATTTTTCCACCACATTTTTGTGAAACTGCATTTTTTGCCATGTCTGTGCTTAAAATGAAACAGAGGAACCGCCTGCAAAATTCTGACGGTCTCCTTCAATTCATCCTAGAATTAATAAGCTAACTGATAGAAAACAGCAAGAAAATCTCACGAGCCTAACTAAAACTTTCAAAACCTCAGTTGTAATAAAATAAGATGAGTTTAACTTTTTCAGGAACTTATAATTGCTGTGTTAAAGTGCTGTGTTTTTACATTCAAAATATTAGTGTTAGAACTAGTGTTTAGAATTGAGAGATGCATACTTTTTTATTAAATTGCATACTTTGCATATATAAATATTTGGCGTGTGTATGTGGTAAGTGTTTCGCCGACAAGTTGACATTCTCCTACTTTGGGAAGGTATTTGAGTAAATTTGTTGGGACCGGACCTTTGTCTTAAAGAATTTACCGAGCTGCAGTCTTACAAAGTTTGAGAACCACTGTCCTAGGGTCAATAGCCTAATAATTGCCAGTTATCTATATGGAACATTTCACAATACAAAAAAAAAATAAAACAAAACTGGAATGTAGAAAAGAGGATTAATATATTAGAAGTTAAACAGAAATTGAAGTTATAGATTATTTGAAAAGTGAAGGATTATGGAGAATACAACACAGGCAATATGGCAGCATGATGGAATTATGGGTCCTCAGACTAGGTAACAGGTAAAGCAGGAGGCATCTGAAGATTTGCAACATGGTGATACCCTGCAGCCTTCTGCAGGAGACCAGTATGAAAGCTCACTTGAAGTTGAACAGCAAAGGTGTAAGAAACAGTGGCAACAGTTGCAGAGTGATGGGCTGAAGGGTTCCCATATGGAGGGGCAGCAGATGAAGCAGGGTGCATTTGAAGATATGTTACATGAAGATTTTTCTGGAACTTTCTGTAGATTACTCGCAGGAAATGGAGGTGATGCTCTCAGTCAAGAAGAAAAGATTTACAGGAGAACTTGTTTGATTTAATAGAAATGGATAGACATACTGTATTAAGATAGATAAAAGAAGTAGATTACAGAATGTAAACAAGACCCAAAACGTGAGAAGATTAGTAAAACAAGTAAAATGCTACCATGGAAGCATCGAATAGAGGAAATTACAAAGCTCTACAAGCTCTCCTCACTCTTGAGAAAACAGACATCTGTGCCGTTACAGAGATGTGGTTTAAAGCCGCAGGAAGTACTTTGGCAGACGGGCAGTGAAATACTACAGTGCCTTCCACAGATTTAGACCATCAGCCACACAGGCAAGGACTACAGTTGGTGGTATTTCGATCTACATTAACCAACCTCAAGATATATTTGTTGCTAAACAGGAGGATACCATGGAGTTCATCCACATGCAAATCACCTTAGATAGAGTCCCTTAGCACATTTTAGCAAGGTATAGGTCACGATTTAGGGCTCAAGAATCCCACAACTCGTATCTAGACCTACTGTAGGTTCTCTCCATCCAAACACTCTTTTCTGGACTGTGCAGCATTGTCACCTCACAGCAAGTGGTTGTCTGGTTTGATTCTCGGCTGGAGTCGTGTGGGTTTTCTCCGGGTTCTCCAGTTTCCTCCCATGTTACAAAGACATGCTTCTGGAGCATTTCTCCCCAGGCCACTGCTGAAAATTGGTTTCGTTCGGAGTCTGACTTTCCCCAGTAAACAAGTGTTAAATAAATATTCATTGAAGTCTAACTGCCCCTTTATAGACTGAGAAACATACACTGCCTCCAATTTGCAGGCACAGTGTTTCCCAGGCTTTATTAATACAAATGCCCTTGATTCCTTACTGCACACATCAATGAGATGTTCAAACATGCTGGACTTTGTTCTCACCAATATGGGAGAGCGCTGCACAAAAACGCTGCATGTCACATCCTCATTAGTGAAGTTGGATCACAAAACTGTCTCATTCGAAATAAAAATCAAATCTGGAAAATCCAGCAAAACCTGTTACAGTTAGAAGCTATTCTACAGCAAACTACTTCCTATTAAGCAACAGTTTGTCAAAATTCAGTGCCCTGCCCATTCCAGAGTTCACAACAGGCTATGCAGAATTATACACAGAAATACTGTGCAAACATTTAAATGGCTGCACAGAGGCTGCTGTATCAGAAATAAGCCCAAAACAAACCACATTGGTGGAATCCTAATCTTAACAGGTGGTACAACAACAGGAAAAAGTCATAGCCAAAGTCTGTAAGGTAAACACCTTGGCTATTATACCAGGTGGGAGGCTGGCATAATGGTTAGTGTGTTTTACCTTACAGGGACAAGGTGCAGGGTTTGATTCTCATGGAGTAATTGGTTAGGCTTAAAATGGCTTATCAGGGCAGTTAGCCTAGTACTAACCTATGAACCCAGAAAAGCAGCTTTCATAATGACAGGAGCTCACTAATAAAGCTAAATGGGAAACTAAGAGGACTAATTAAATCCAACAAATCCAATTACAAAGTCAAGATAGCTTATCAGGCTGAAGACAAACATATGGCTTCTACAGCTATGTCCAGAACCTCAAAGGTAACACGTACCAGTCTGCAGAACTGGTAGTAAATGGTATCACCTTCACTGAGCAGAGTGACGCAGCAAATCTGCTGACTGACAAATTCAGCTCAAACTTTACCACCTACTCACCTAATACCAACGTTTGTGAAATCCCCACCAGCATGTCCCCAACTATTAGCAGGGAGCAGGTCTTAACGGCACTCACCAAGGCTAAAAACATAGATTCAGTGGGGCCCAACACTATAGTAGGTTGCCTCCTAAATAGCCTGAAACATGATCTATCGGGACCCACTTGAGTCACTTTTCAACTACAGCTTCAAAACAGACCATATACCAAGGGAAAGGATTACAACAACATTTATCCCCCTTCACAAAGCTGGACCATCAACCAACCCTGGAAACTACAGACACATTAGTTTGACTAGTCTAATATGCAAAGCCATGGAATTAATTATCATGGAAATGATCAACAAAGACATTGGGCTTTCAAGATGGCTGCACATTGAGTAACAGCTTAATTCTACCGTCCCCACTGTGAATACGGAAACTCAGCAGAGAAGGCCAGTAGACTTTTGTGTTTCTGGGTAAATTTCAGTAACTGGCTAGCAAGTGCAATGCCTGGATACAAGGAAAATAGAAATACAGAGGACCTGAAAGAAAATCAGCTACAAAAGGTGAGGAAAAAATGCTGACTGGAAAAAATTCTGCAGCTATTCAGCAGAACACAGTGCAAGCTACAGACGTGACTTCCAGTTGCCTAAAGGAAAGTATAATACAACTGCACACAGACCTGGATCAAAAAAAAAAACATTGATGGAGTAAATCAACTCAAACAAAAGGCTGGAAAAAAACTGGAAGAAGCTTTGAACAGATATTCAGATGAAAATGAAAAGATAAAGTGAACAAGCTCTAGCCTAGGGAGTACACCTTCACCATATGAAAATGAAAAGCCACAATAAGGCTACTCCCTCCACGTGGTAGCTAGCTTCAAGATGGTCCGTTTAGCGGGTATTATATATCCCCTTTCTTGTGACTGTGCCAGTGAAACCTTTTCCAATGTTTCAGTGGAAAATTCTGGAAAGAAGGAAGGGAGAGCAAGAGCTGACTAGAAGAATCAAGAGTACGTTGGAAATGAAGCAAAAGCAGGATTTGGGAGATGGAGATGAACAGGAATAAAACCAGTAACTTGGAAGTTGACAAATGTGGGATTACAAAGTAATAATTATAAGTGGGAAATATGACAGAACAAGAAAATTTGGAAATACTGGATTTTTTTGGACTTTGTTGGACTTGTAGGGGACTCGCGCATATGCCCTACTTCATATCATTAATGTTCAGAAAAATACTTTGGGGATGGGAAGATGTAGAAGAAAGTTAATTGCAAGTAAAACAAGTGTTTTCTTAACAGTATTATTTTTACACTGCATGATTTTCTTTGCATGCTATAAAGTAAAGTTTTCTTAGTTATTTAAGTATAATGGGAATACCAATATAAACAGATGGTCCTGTTTTTTTTATCCTTGTTCAGTCTTAAGAAATGTATACACTGCAATGTAAACAAAAAAAAGTCTGGTTAAAAGATTATGACAAAAGAAAAATGAATGTGCTTTTTTTCATTCTTGCATGAGCGAATAACTGGATGATTAAGGCCCCTTAGCTTGATCTAGAAAACAAGTAAATGAAAAAATATTGAAAGACTTTTTTCTAGCAAATAAATGTATTCTGAGTAGCAATTCTGTGTCTTCGTGGAGACATGAGGACCAGATAATCTGCCAAAGGTAAACTGGCTAGGAGATAATGTTCTCCGAAAGCATTCAGGTGTGACAGCTACAAAGATAAAAACAGACAGCACTTAGGAGAAGCACAAGCTGCACCAGGTGTCTTAGCATGGATAAGCTTTTTAGGTTAACTCAAGTCTGTGAATGTGGCTGTAAGTTTGGGACATCTGTTCTATGTTCTCCGAAAGCATTCAGGTGTGACAGCTATAAAGATAAAAACAGACAGCACTTAGGAGAAGCACAAGCTGCACCAGGTGTCTTAGCATGGATAAGCTTTTTAGGTTAACTCAAGTCTGTGAATGTGGCTGTAAGTTTGGGACATCTGTTCTACTAGAAGGGTAAAACTTCAATATTTGAAGATGTACATAGTTGTGTGCACCAGTATTAAGTTAATAGGTTTTAGGTGATATTGGGGTGTATTTGCTTTTTTGTTTGAGGGCTTTCAATAAAACAAAATGTTTTGTAAGATGTGACATAACGAGAAGCAGCTGTATAGAAGATCAACCTGCCAAATAGTGTATGCATGTAACACAAAAGCTGGAAGTAGACAATTAAAATGCACATAAAAGGTGGGAATCAACTTTTTAACATAATGACACTTTTGTAAATCGTCTGAGATTCATACAAAAAAAGAGTAGTGAGCTATATTAAAAATGTACAGAGCAAATAGCTATGCTACATGTGAGACTTGGAAAGAACTAAACGTGAATTTGATAAAGAAAGTTTTTTTTAGGATGGTTATGCAGCAGAATACTTGGGACAAAAGAAAAGATGAGTACTTATATTAATTGCAAGAGGAGCTCCAATAGTGATAGAAGAGGATAAAAAAGATATTGGCAGATATGTAGTGCTAAGGGGCTACCAGCAAGGGAGAATGAATACTCTGGCATGTATTTATATTCCACCTAAAACTGCTACAATAGAACTTAAGACAATTCTGGGAGAAATAATCAGCTTTCAGCAAGGACTATGTCTTATAAATGGGGACTGGAATTTGATTTGCAGTAGTGAAGATGTGTCAAAGTATAACAAAGGAGGGTAGAATTTTTGAAGAAATGTAGAAGATGCAAATTCAGTAATAGGAGTTCAGAGTGAATTTACATATTATTCCCCAAGATACAAAGAATGAGCTAGGCTAGACAATTTACATTTCACAGAAATGTGTATTTAACTGAAGGTCTTGATATGCACCCAGTAACTATTTCAGATCAAGTGCTAATGTTGTTGTTCTTCTTTTGGCTTTTCCCGGTTAGGGGTCACCACAGCGAAACTCTGGTCTGCTAATGATTGGCAGTAGATTTTTACGGTGTCAGCTCGACGCCCAACCTTCAACGAAGGCACGCCCATTCACACATGTCTTTCGAACGCCACTCTACCGCGGGGAGGACATGCAGACTCCACACAGAAGGCGCTCCAGCCAAGATTCGAACGGGAGAACCTCTTGCTGTGAGGCGACAATGCTACTGCTGCACTACCGTGAGCTCGATCAAGTGCTAATAATTACTAAAATAAAAACAAGAAAGGGAAATATGATTAAGAAATAACAAGAATTATTTTAGAGGGATTGACAAATGTATTGCAAAACAGGGATTCTCACAGATCAAGAAGGACCAAGTGCAGAATGCTAAACAAAGTAAAGGATTACCTTGATAATATGCATGAATTTAGAAAGATTGCTGTTAAGCAACTGTTTTTTGATAACTTAACAGCACAAAAACTTTTAGCACAGCAACTCGGGCAACAAAAAGTAGAAAAGGGCTGTCACCAAGCTTAGGGAACCTATAACAAGGAAGGTAACAAAAAATCCTGTAGCGGTTTTAGAAATATTACAGAAATTCTATGTAAGCCTGTATAAAGCAGAAAAACAGAAATAAAATAAAAGTTACAAATAGAAATGTTTATTGAAGAATTAACTATGCCATAGAGGAGTCTCAGTTACTAACAGTTAGGACAGTAGTAGATGAGATAAAAATGGCAATCTCTAACCAAAGTCCCCAGGAGTAAATGGTATACATGTGGAAGTTTGGAAGCCAGGAGGGAAAAATGATAAAAGATCTGGAAGGCTTTAACAGTATTTTAAGAGGCAGAGAAGTACCAACATCCTGGAAGAAAGTGGAAGTAGCAGTAATAGCTAAAGAGGGTAAAGATCCATCTGATCCAGCTTCATACAGTCCAATTTCAATACTAAACCATGACTATAAATTTATGTGTGTAATTTGCAAAAGAATGCAAAACGGATGCCAAAACTGATAGATGTGGATCGATGTGGTTTTGAGGTGGGGAGGCAAACATTTGATAACTTGAACAGTGATGATCCTGAGGGAAGCAGAAAGCAAGAAAATACCACTGTTGCTGGTGGATCTTGTAGCAGAGTAAGCTGGGACTTTATGAGCAGGGCAATAGAAGCATTTGCATTCCCTGATAAAATTATAAGGCTGATTAGGAAGATATATGAAGGATCGGAAGTGAAAATTAAAATGGGTGGGTCTCTAATAAGTTCTGCTTGAGCAAAGGAACCAGGCAGGGGTGTCCTCTTTCCCCTTTGTTATTTGCATATTTAGAAACACTGGCAAAGAAAAAAAAGGACTCAGAAATTCAAGGATATAATTATACCTGACAAAACCAGAGAGGAACATTAGAGTATTATGGAATATTCTGAGACAGGTTCAAGTCTTTTTGGGATACAAAATTAATGAAGCTAAAAAAAAAACTAAGGCAATAGTGGCAATTTATAGGCCCACGCATGAATTGGTTCAGCAATATCCAAATTTATGGGGACATGATAAAAATGAAGCATTTAGAAGTATGGATTAAAAATTATTCCAGTCTGACAGCTAAGAATATGTTGGAATAGATTAAACAAAAGATAATACAAAAACTGAGAAAATGAAAGCTCTGTTATATGGATATAGATAGTAAGATACAAGACAAGCATTTAAAATGTTTTTAGCCCCTTTAGTCTCATAGGCAAATCAGGCATATTTTGTCAACCAAAGGAGGAGTTTTTAGATAGCAATTCATAAAGAGCTGTAGGATTTTTATCGGAGAAGGGAAGACAACAAGAGTCAAGTGGGATATGCAGATTCTTCCAATAGAACAAGGCAGATTGAGATTACCTAATTTGAAAGGGTATTTCAGAGAGGCAGCTGAGCTTTCCTATACATAGCACAAGAAGAAAATGGTTTACTTTCAAAAATGCCGAGTACCTGTTACACGGAAATGGGAACATCGAACAACAGTTGTGCAGGTTTGCGAGTGTTCAGATTCAGTAATGCAACAGTACATTCGCACACCTGTCTTCAGCATTCTGAATACAGATCACAGTACAGCAAGGATCGGGAAACAGCCCTTTTCTCCACTGTAGTGTGATCACGGAGTTGGAATACACTATTTGCAGGGGGTGTGGGAGGCATAGCCCTCCTGCAAAAAGATGACCTGACCTACCTGATATTTTCAACTTTGCACATCTGATTCGCAGATGTGGATGGATTTTGTTTTGAACTTTGAGTCTATGTTAGTAAACGGAAGAGAACTATAATTGAAAGTAGCAAGGTATGATGTTGAAACAGGGGGAATCTCAATAAACAAGGCGAGACTGGGATTTTGGATGCAGACTTTTAAGGAAAGCAATAACCATACATATTGTTATATTCAAAGTAGCAGAAAGTATTCTAAGAACTAATCCAACACGGGAATGGAGAAAGGAGATTCTGCCAACAGGGATGACTGCAATTAGAAATACAGACAATAGACAAGAGGGGGATGGAATTTATTGGAGGAAACTGGCAAAGAAACCAAGGCCTTGGGAGGAAATGGCTAGAAAGGAAAAGGTAAATGAATGGGAAGATGCCAATAATTTACTTGGACTTCAGGTTAGAGATTGCCTACCTTATCAAGGATCGATATCAGATTCCAGGCAAAGAGAAAGAAATGGGAGGGGGGGTCCTAAACAAAAGACCAGCACTGACCATTTTTAGAATCTAGAACAGGAGCTGCTGTTAAAGAAATTAGTAGAGCATATAAAACACTGCATGATAACTGTAAGAATCAGAAGAGGTTAGAAAGGATTGGGAAGAGAGATTTGATATACAGTTCACAAAGAAACAATGGGGGTATATATGTATGTCTCCCAAATATGGAACAAAATCTAGAAGATTTAGGATTTTTACTTGGAAATCTTTACATAGATATTTTTATACCCCAAGTAGATGCCAGAGAATTTCTCTTCAGGTAGCAAGCAAATATTGGAGGTGTGATTGGAAAGAAAGAGGTAATTGGGAACATGTTTTCTAGGTCTGTAATGAGTTGGGGGACTTTAGAAATTCCCTGCAGACTACTCTGTCAGAGTTGCAGGGTGAGCAAATTGGTTTAACTAGGGGAAATGATTTTTCTGAGCTATGATATTGAATCGGATTTGCCTAGACATAGTAAGACCTTGCAAAGTCTAGAAGTAATGAATATAATAATGGTTCACCTTCATAATGTCGACTGTTCAAAGCTGAATGGCCACATCACCGAAACATTTTCGCAAAACCCAAACCGCGAAAACTTCAAAAATGCAAAAAAAACCTTGAATGTTGACATTTCCGACCGCGCCACACCTACAAACAAGTGCTAACATGGGTCAAAAGGGGGGGCATGATTTTGCGGTTCGGAACTTCGGCATTCAGGGTTTTGAGAAGTCGGAGTTCGCGGAAGCGGGTTCGACATTCCGGACAACAATTTAAAGGTAAACTTATAGTAACAGAGATAAAACAACTGGAATTAGGATATTTAGAAAAGGGTAGGAGCAAATTGCATAGGAAAAATGGCAACTGTGGGACAGCACTTGAATAAGTTATGTAATGTTTACTAGCAATGAGTAGGTAGACTATAAGTGATATACAACATTTGCAGTTAGGATTGTGTCAGTATGGTTTGCTTTCACTTATAAAATGTATGATTGGCTATGTCATAATTGGTAATTTAATACAAATGTTTATTGTTTAAAAAATGTATGTGTATGTGTATATGTATGTGTGATATATATATCAAGCCCAAACAAGACGACTGCACGGTCTACCATAAGTGCACGGAAAACAAGAGACAAATTCCCAAAAACCATTTCCAGCACTCGAACACAGGAGACATAGGCAGCACTAAATCCAAGCTTTAATGTGTTACACGATTCCCCAAACCGGTTTCGCTGCAGAGAGCGTCATCAGTGAGTACAGAAATGCGTGGATTTACGCTATTTATAAGAGACACGCTGATTCTGTCTCTTAAGGTGATACACTCATAATTACAACCATGTGAACATACATATAGTAAAACTGACCATCTGAAATACAAAAAACATATATAAAAAAATAATAAATAGTAACCATTGTGTAACCCTATGCTTTAAACTATATATTGAAAACTAACACCACATGCATCCCTATATACATATATTAAGCTTGTGAACTTTTTCTGATAATTATCATCAACTTAAAAACATATTCGTAGATGTGCTTAAAAAACATAAATGCATATATATGCTTCAATATACCACCTTTCACCAATGATCGTTTAACCCCGGTTTAAAAAATGCACCCAGGTTAACAATCCATCTACGCTCTTTCTCTGTAAGAAGTTGATGTCTTAAAGGTTCACTAGCTATATCATTGTTAAGCATATCTATCCCTACAAAAACAAAATGGGACCCTGGATGAACAATAGTATGTTTAAATAGGGCACTCCGTGTGAGCTTGCATTTGATATCACTTATATGCAAGGCTATCCTTTGTTTTAAACTACATGAAGTCTGCCCTATATAAAAAGCCCCACATTGGCACACGGCCATATAGATCACCCATGAACTGGTACATTTAATGTGTTGTCTAATGTCATAAACTTTACTTGTATTGACTGATGTAAAAGAAGTTGTCCTAGAAATCACCTTACAAAACTTGCAGTTACCACAAAAAGTACTTCCTGGCCGTCCTATGTTACTCTGTGTACTGTGGATAGCTGGTTTCTTGAAGCCTGAATATTGACCCAATGTTTTGCCCCGTCGGTAACCAAATTGACAGTTTTCTTTAACTATATTTGAAAAAAAAGGATCTCTGTTAAGAACATGCCAATATTTGGAAATCACTTCCCTAACTTTAAATGTATTAGTAGCGTAGGTAGTGATAAATCTAATACCTTGGGGTACCCTTTTGTTATCTATGGTCTTACCTAATAACATTGCCCTATCCTGTTGTTTACCTTTGTAATATGCTTTATCAACTAAAGAGGCTTGATAACCCCTATCCAGGAATCTCCTTTTGAGGCCTGTGGCTTGTCTCTCAAATTCTCCGGGACTGGAGCAAATACGTTTTATTCTCTGAAATTGTGAAGCTGGGATGTTCTTAATAATATGGGCAGGATGACAACTGTTTGCATGCAAAAATGAGTTCTTAGAAAATGGTTTTCTATATAATGTGGTCACAATAGTACCATCCAAAACTTTAGTAACATTTATATCTAGAAAATCCAATGTGAACAGATCTACCTTACCTGTGAATTGTATACCAAACTCATTTTGATTAAGATATCCTACAAACTGATCCCATTCTAAAGTTGTACCTTTCCATATAACCCAGCAATTGTCTAGGTATCTGCGCCACATTATCAGTTTTGTGTTGAATACAAAAGTAGTTTTATAAATGTATTTTACTTCAAAGAAATCCATAAAAAGGTCAGCATATATGGGGGCAAAGTTGCCCCCATAGCTGTACCTTTGCTTTGCAGATACCATTGTGCTTGAAATTGAAAAACATTATGCTCCAGCACTAATCTGAGAATATTTAATATGAAATCCATTTCCTCCCTGTTGTATAAACCAGCCTCTTGCATCCAGTATTGTACAGCCCTGATGCCTCCCTGATGGGGAATGCTGGTATACAACGATTGTACATCAAGTGTTCCTAGTTGGGCCTCATGTGGAACTTGCAAATCTTCCATCAGGATCAAAAACTCTGTGCTATCTCTAATTCTTACCCTAACCAATGATAGTAAAGGTTTTAATTTGAATTCCAAATATTCAGAAAGGGGCTCTGTTAATGATCCTTAACAGAGCCCCTTTCTGAATATTTGGAATTCAAATTAAAACCTTTACTATCATTGGTTAGGGCAAGAATTAGAAATAGCACAGAGTTTTTGATCCTGATGGAAGATTTGCAAGTTCCACATGAGGCCCAACTAGGAACACTTGATGTACAATCGTTGTAATCGTTGAGGCCCAACTAGGAACACTTGATGTACAATCGTTGTATACCAGCATTCCCCATCAGGGAGGCATCAGGGCTGTACAATACTGGATGCAAGAGGCTGGTTTATACAACAGGGAGGAAATGGATTTCATATTAAATATTCTCAGATTAGTGCTGGAGCATAATGTTTTTCAATTTCAAGCACAATGGTATCTGCAAAGCAAAGGTACAGCTATGGGGGCAACTTTTGCCCCCATATATGCTGACCTTTGAAGTAGAATACATTTATAAAACTACTTTTGTATTCAACACAAAACTGATAATGTGGCGCAGATACCTAGACGATTGCTGGGTTATATGGAAAGGTACAACCTTAGAATGGGATCAGTTTGTAGGATATCTTAATCAAAATGAGTTTGGTATACAATTTACAGGTAAGGTAGATCTGTTCACATTGGATTTTTTAGATATAAATGTTACTAAGGTATTGGATGGTACTATTGTGACCACATTATATAGAAAACCATTTTCTAAGAACTCATTTTTGCATGCAAACAGTTGTCATCCTGCCCATATTATTAAAAATATCCCAGCTTCACAATTCCAGAGAATAAAACGTATTTGCTCCAGTCCTGGGGAATTTGAGAGACAAGCAACAGGCCTCAAAAAGAGATTCCTGGATAGGGGTTATCAAGCCTCCCTAGTTGATAAAGCATATAATAAAGGTAAACAACAGGATAGGGCAATGTTATTAGGTAAGACTAAAGATAACAAAAAGGTACCCCAAAACATTAGATTTATCACTACATATGCCTCTAACACATTTAAAATTAGGGAAGTGATTTCCAAATATTGGCATGTTCTTAACAAAGATCCTTTCTTTTCAAATATAGTTAAGGAAAACTGTCACTTTGGCTACCGACGGGGTAAAACATTGGGTCAATATTTCTCAGGCTTCAAGAAACCAGCTATCCACAGTACACAGAGTAACATAGGACGGCCAGGAAGCACTTTTTGTGGTAACTGCAAGTTTTGTAAGGTGGTTTCTAGGACAACTTCTTTTACATCGGTCAATACAAGTAAAGTTTATGACATTAGACAACACATTAAATGTACCAGTTCATGGGTGATCTATATGGCCGTGTGCCAATGTGGGGCTTTTTATATAGGGCAGACTTCATGTAGTTTAAAACAAAGGATAGCCTTGCATATAAGTGATATCAAATGCAAGTGCACACGGAGTGCCCTATTTAAACATACTATTGTTCATCCAGGGTCCCATTTTGTTTTTGTAGGGATAGATATGCTTAACAATGATATAGCTAGTGAACCTTTAAGACATCAACTTCTTACAGAGAAAGAGCGTAGATGGATTGTTAACCTGGGTGCTTTTTTTAAACCCGGGTTAAATGATCATTGGTGAAATGGGGTATATTGAAATATATACATGCATTTATGTTTTTAAAGCACATCTACGAATATGTTTTTAAGTTGATGATAATTATCAGAAAAAGTTCACAAGCTTAAAATATGTATATAGGGATTTATGTGGTGTTAGTTTTCACATATAAGGTTTAAAGTATAGGGTTATACAATGGTTATCATTTATCACTATTTATGATACTTTTTTGAATTTTAGATGGTCAGTTTTACTATATGTATGTTCACATGGTTGTTATTGTGAGTGTATCACTTTAAGAGACGAAATCAATGTGTCTCTTATAAATAGCGTAAATCCACGCATTTCTGTACTCACTGATGACGCTCTCTGCAGCGAAACCGGTTTGGGGAATCGTGTAATACATTAAAGCTTGGATTTAGTGCTGCCTATGTCTCCTGTGTTCGTGTGCTGGAAATGTTTTTTGGGAATTTATATATATATATATATATATATATATATATCAACTTACAGACAGTGAGCCCACCCAGTTTTGTGTTATCAAAGGAAGGTCATGCCTGCTTAACTTATCCCACCTACCAAGACATGGCCAAGGCATTTGACACAATACTCCACTCAAGTATTGTAGGCAAATATAAAGAGCTAGGCATAAATCCCTACACAACTCACTGGCTAGCCAGCTGGCTCACAGATAGGACCCAAGAAATTAGGATCAGTGAGACCATCTCCAAGAAGAAGCAGGTCACCAACGGAGTACCACAGGGCTGTACTGGACCAGTTCCTGTTTAGCATCTATTTCTCAGAGATCCAGGCTAATGCAAAGGGTCTTCTAGCTCACAGGCTCTTCTAGCTCACAGGCATCTGCACACTGGGAGCCATCATAAATTCCCCCTTTAAACACTAACATCCTACAAAAGGGTCCAACACAGACAAATGACTGGTGCCAAAGCCACAGATTAAAACCCAGTGCAAAGAAGGGCATTATAGTGCCTTTTGGAAAAAAGTCTGAGTCTTACCATAACATTCCATTTGTGTTGTAGATCTTCATTCATTCATCACTGTCAGGACTCCGGTTCAATCCTCGGAACCGACATGGCTGCCACCAAGCTCACGCCAGCCAAGTCCCACCCACTATGCCCCTCTCACAGTTTCCCCAGATCGAGTTTGCCTGCCCTTATTAATTGTTATTAATAATAATAATAATAATAATAATAATAATAACAGAAGGGGGCTCTGTCTGAGCAGATACCCTAAGTAATAAGGTAATCCAAAGTAATTTGTCAGTCCCTCTAAATAACTCTTATTTTTTAACCATATCTCCATTTATTTTATTTCTACCCTAGTTTTAAACTCCACTTTAATGTTATCACCCTCCCTAGCTATATTTTAGCTATATTTTCAGAAGACATTTCTATCTTCTCTAATAGTTTTTGAATAATTTTCACTACCCATTCCTTAAATCTCTCTCTTTTCAACACACAGGTTGGAAACTGCCAGTGTCACATTTTATTTAATTACCATGTGTTAGTGTTTTGGTTATTATTGTCATCAGTTAAATCCGCATGTTCCTGTGAAATGTAAATTCCGTCTAGCCTATGGGGAATAATATGTAAATTCACTCCAAACTCCTAATACTGAATTAACATCTTCCATGGCAAATATTTTCTTAAATTTCTTCAAAGGTCTACCCTCCTTTGTTATACTTTATCTTCTGGGTCCACCAGACACATCTTCACTGTGTCAGATCAACTTCCAGTCTCCACCTATAAGTAATGTTCCTTATTGAAAACTGATTATTTCTCCCAGAATTTTCTTAAGCTGCATTATAGTAATTTTAGGTGGAATATAAATACATTCCAGTGTAATTCTCCTCCATCCCCAGTAGCCCCTTAGTACTACAGATCTAATATTAGTATCTTTTTTATCCTCTTCTATCCCCTTTGTAACTTTTTTTGCAGTTAATGTAAGTACTCCTGTTTTCCTTTGTCCCAAGTATTCCACTAAATAACCATCCTGAAGACCTTTCTTTATCAAATTCACATGTTCAGTTCTTTCCAAATGTGTCTCCTATAGCATAGCTATTTGCACTCTACATTTTTTAATATAGTTCACTGCTTTTTCTTTTTTGTATTTATCTGCAAGACTATTGACATTTAAAGGCATTAAAGCATCATTGTATTAAAAGGTGGTTATTCCCACTTTTTATGTATAACAGCTTTTTTGTTAAATGTCTAGTTCCAGCTTTTGATTTGCATGGGTACACTATTTGGCAGGTTGAACTTTTTATACAGTTGTTTCTTGTCCTATCCATTTGAGCTTATGTCACATCTTATAAAACTTTTTGTTTTATTGAAAGCACTCAAAAATACACCCTAATGCTGTCAAAACCTGTTAATTTAGTACTAACACACAAAACTATGTGCATCTTGAAATATTTTACCGTCTTAATAGGAACAAATGTCCCATACTGACAGCCACACTCAGACGTCAGTTAACCTAAAAGAAAGGTTATCCATGCTAAGATGCATGGTGCATCCTTTGCTTCTAGTAAGTGCTGCCTGGTTTTGTCTTATCTTTATAAGTCTCCCAGCTGGGAAAACAACTGAATGCTTCTAGAGAACATTATCTCCTAGCCAATATCTCTTTTTTGTAGCCAGTTTCTCTTTATTGGTGTGTCTCCATGGAGACATAAGGACCAGATACAGAATTGCTACAAAGCATACATTTATTGCTAGAAAAAAGCCGTATAATATTCAGTATTCTTTCATTTACTTGCTTTCTCATAAAACATTTTACTAGATCAAGCTAAGGGCCTTAATCCAATCATTCCCCCATGCAAGGATAAGAAAAAAACACATTTTTTCTTTTGTCATGCTGTTTTAACTAGGCTTTTATTTTTGCATTACAATACTTAAAATTCTTAAAACTAGGCAAGGAAAAAGAGAAGGGGGAGAAAGAGGAACCCCCCCCCCCAGGAGTGCCCATTTAGGCTTCCTATCGCATAGTCGAACTTTTACAAGTTTGAACCACATATGGTCGAGACCATAAGTTCGAATTTGTAAAAGTTCGAGCATTTGAATGGAAATCCATTCACTTCAATGTGGTGCGATCTCGGAGTTGGTATAGTTAAGTAGCGGGGGTGTGGGGTGCAGGGGGGCTTGCCCCCTGCTTACAACAAGTTATTTGTTTGTCCATTGGATAGTTATTTTTTTTACATACTCGAAGTTCTGTAACTTCGAACATAATGGTTCGACCATTAGGTGTTCGGAGTTACGGAACTTCAACTATGTAATATAGACGCCCCATTTACAACAATATCCACATTACACTTAAAAACAACTGAGAAAACTTTCCCCTATAGCATTCTAAGAAAATCATACCCTGTAAAATAGTGGTGTTAAGAATTGTTTACTTGCATTTAACTTTCTTCCTCCTCTTCCCCTCCTCCAGGTATTTTTCCAAGCACTATTGAAATGAAGTAGAGCATATACTTTAGAGTCCCTCACAAGTCCAAAAAAGTCTAATATTTCTAGATTTTCTTATTGTGTCATATTTCGCAAATACAATTATTGCTTTGTAATCCCACAAAAATTTAAATTTCCAAGTTACTGGTTTTATTCCTGTTTGTCCCAATTCTTGGCTTGCCTTCATTTTCAATGTACTCTCGATTCTTCTAGTCAACTGTTGTGCTCCCTTCCTTCTCTCCAGCATTTTCCGTTAAAACATTGGAAAAGTTTTGCTGGTACAGTCTCTTTATTACCAGAAGAACAAGAAGCAGAATCTCCTTCTGTTTCACAGCTCACTTTTTGTTGGACAAACTTTTGTATATCTTCCTTAGCATGCACTTCATCAAAAAATTATTTTGTTCCTCCAGGGAAGAATATTTTGAAGATAGCTAGGTACAGCAGTTTGAATCTCACACCTGCTTTTTTGACATTCCCTGACTAGTATAAAATAGCTAAGTTTGTCTCCAACATGCCAACTCACACACATCATTGCCTGGCCATTAAGTCTGTAAACTGGTTTGAGTTCCCTCATTACTTACATTACTCCCAACTTACTCTCACCCACAAACTACTAAATAATACAAACTTCTGCCCACCCCTTCAAACTATAATACAAACACACACCCCTACTTGGCATCTTAGGTCCTCTAACAAACAACTCTTAACCATAACTAAACCCAACAAAAGAGCTAGACAATGTCTCTATTCCCATGCCATTGCTAAACTTTGGAGTGCGCTCCCTCTCTCTTACCCAACTAGACTCTTTAAAAACATTTAAATTTGCACTAAAAGAACACTATCTCAATACCCTTTTTTGTTCTTGTAGTCATATGTTTAAACCACCTTAAATGTTTTGGCCACTATATACTACAAATACTTTTACTAACTTAATATAGTTACAATTTACACTGACTGTCTTCGTATCCAATCTCTCTTGATTTCTTTATTTCTGTGTCTGAATAAACAGAATTGATTAAACAGTATTCTTACTTATGAGAATATACAAACAGAATTGCTAAAGATTTAACACACTGGGTTTATTTTCTTGTATTGTATACCTCTATAATATGTATTTGTCTTGTATATCTATTTCAGTTGTATTATGTAAAAACTTTCTTGACTTTCAAAGTTAAGCTGATGTTATGTAAAAATTTCTGTTATTGAATGGAGCTTTTCTCCCCGGGCCTCCACTTAAAATGGGTCGTTTGGGCCCAGTGGGCTTTCCTGGTCAACAAATGTCAATAAATAACGGAGTAAATTTACTCCTCTTCTACCTAGTGCACACTGCTGTCTCCCACTTTTAGTACTTTGTCCTTCTGCCACAGTTTTTTCAGAATCAACTCCTTTTGCTGGTAGGATTGTATCTTTACTATTAGTGCTTTCTCCCAACCAGGTTCAGAGCATATACACGGTGTGTCCTTTCACTTAACAACTACTTCTGTGGAATACCAGTCCAGTTTTGTATTTTTGCTTTCATAAAGCTAATGCAGTCTCCTCCTTCCACCTTCTCTGGTACAGCTGAAAATCTCAGGTTTTCAGATCTATGTTCAGCCATCGAATGTCTGAACATCAAACACTATCCATTGAATGTTCATTCAGCGAACATTCATTTCATCGATGGGGAAAGTAATTAGTTGACCGCCACTACCTTGTATGCCCCACTGCAGTATTTCAAACCCACCCAAGTGGGGGGCTTTGCCCCCTAGTACTCCCACACCCCCCCAATTATATACACCAACTCCAAGACCGTACTATAGTGGGGAAAAGGGCAGACAGGGAAGTGATGGCCAACTACTTACTTTCCCTGTTGATGAAATGAACGTTCGCTGAATGAGCATTCGATGGATAGTGTTAGATGTTCGGCCGTTCAGTGGATGTTCCATTCGATGGCTGAACATAGACTCCAGGTTTTCCCTGTGTGTTCTGTCCTCTAATTCTATTATTTTGAAACATCTCTTTTTGAACAGTCTCATGTTCAGCCAGCCTTTTCTTCATTTCAACCTCTGATTTTTGCAGTTTTATCACCTCATCTGAATATCAGTTTAAAGTTTCTTCCATTTTTTCCAGCCTTTTGTTGTTTGAGTTGATATGCTCCATCAGTGTACTATTTATTTTAATGGAACAACAGGTCTGGTCACACAAAGCAGTCAAGGAAGGCAGCCACTGACAGTATGTAAACCCAGTAATACGGCAGGATTGAAAAGTAAAAAAGTTCTTTATTGCACAAAACACACCGGTTTAGTGCTTTCTTTTCCAAACAGGAAACTTCATCAGAATCTGATGAATCTATCATTTATTTTAGTCAGGTCTGTGTACGGTTGCCTTATACTTTCCTCTGGGTTAATGGGAGTCATGTCTGAAGCTTGCACTGCTTGTTTGCTGAACAGCTGCAATACTTTTCCCAGTCAATGTTTTTTCTTCATCCTTTGTAGCTGATTTTCCTTTAGGTCCTCTGTATTTCTTTTTACTTGCATTAATGCAGTGCAATCACAAAAAAAAGCACCAGAATCCAGAAAAAGTGACACGAACAGTTTAATTCACTAACGCTGAAACTTCACAACACGTTTTCGTCCTTGACTTCATCAGATACCAACACTCTTGGTGCACTCATCTTAAATACATTAACTAATTAATGATAGCCAATGACAAACAAATTGATTAATCAGAGTTAGTTAAAAGCACATACACATTATTATACTTCCTAAAACCACCATAAAATTCATACCTTATAATAAACCACATAACAAAACTTGAATGCTTGTGAATATAAATTTAAATATATAAAAATGAACCTTAAATAAAACTATGACATTATGTTCTAAAAAAATTTTTTGTAATGACAACATTTGTTAAAATAATATAAAAATCCTATAATTTAGCAGATCTCAATTTTAAAACTGGCTTGAGTGAAATCATGTCATTGAGACCTGGTTTTCTATTTGCTTCTAAAACAATTTGCCAAAATAGTTCTCTGTATTCCACCAGTGTTTCCCAATTCCCCCCTCTAGGGTCAACCGGCACACATTCTAACACAAAAAATCTAAATGTAGCTAGTTTACATGTAATGGTATGCTTGTATAATGCATTGTTTTCTTTTTTGTTCCTGATGTCATATAAATGTTAATAGATTATTTGCTTTAACATTCTCTCACTCTTCCCTATGTAAAATGAATCACACTTTGTACAGGTAGCTAAATATATTATACCCTTGGTGTTACAGTTAACATATGTTCCTAGAGTTAATGTCCTTTGTCTAATAGGTAAGTCTAATGTTTGTCCAACATTAAGATGTTTACAATAACTGCAACTTCCACATTTAAATAAACCTACTTTTTTCCTAGTAGCTTTCCCAAACAATTTTTCAGTTGTACCTCTCTCCAAAATATTCTTAATGTTAGTACCCCTCCTATAGGTGAATTTCAGTTCCTTATCAAAAATACAGTGCAAGTCAGATAGTCTAGCAAAGTTGTTCCATTCCCTATTAACAATTCTTTTTACCAGTCCTGACTGACCATCATAGGTTATTGTGATACCAGATTCAAAATCCACGCCATTATTTAGGTTGTTTGAATCTTGTCTATCAAATACTCCTCTTATACCTAAAATAGGTGAAAATTTTCGTCCTCTTTCCCTAGTAACTTCACTGTATATTTGATCAAAAAGTTCACTCGGGTAACCCATATTTAAAAATAACCTATTCAAAAATCCACATTCATTAAAATAAGTAGTGTCTTCAGAGGTCATTCTACTAAGACGAACTAATTGACCTTTAACTACACTTCTCTTCTGGTGGGGTGGATGTGAACTAGTAAAATGTAAGTATGAGTTTGAAAAAGTCTCCTTTCTAAAAATCCTTGAACTGAAACCATCCTTAGTCTTAGTAATATTAACATCTAAATAATTCAACATTTGGGTATCATATTTGTATGTGAATTTTAAAAAATCAGTAGTGTTATTTACGAATTCTAAAAACAAATTAAAATCATCATTATTGCCTTTCCATAAAAAACATAAGTCATCTAAAAACCTATCATAGAATGTCTAAAATCTACTAAAAACCGAAGTTAATATAAAGGTGTTTTCCCAGTATGACATAATAATATTGGCATAAGTAGGAGCACAATGTGCCTCCATAGCAACCCCCTTACATTGTTTGAAGTATTCAACTTCAAAAAATATATAATTATTTTTTAATACCACCTCCATTAATACCATTCTGAACTCATTTTGAGTAATTCCTGAAAATCCTATTAACATTTCTTCGAACCATTCTAGGCCTATATTGTGGGGAATACTAGTGAACAAATCAACCACATCCAGATTAACAAAAATCAAACCTTCAGAAAATAAAGATTTGTCCAATTTTCTAAGAAGATCCCAGGAATCCTGAAGTATGTGGGTGTTGTTCTTAAGTACTTTCTTTACCTTAAAATCTATGTATTTTGCTAGAGGGGCTGTGATAGAACCTTTTGCAGAAACGATTGGTCTCAAAGGTGGGTCATCTATATCTTTGTGTACTTTTGGTATACCAAAAATAGAAGGAACCTTTGGATGTCCATAAGGTTTCGCTTTGTGGGCTAAGCAAGCTAAGAGACAGTGCCTGTTAAACCCCCCTTCTTCAAGGCCAGGCCCTCCTAGTTCTCAAATGCTTACTCTGGCTGATCCCAGGGTCCCTACATAGCAGTAGCAGCGACCATAGGCAAAACCCTATTCCTTCTGAAAAGAGTCAGTCATTAAACAGATGGGGCAAAAAGCTATGATAACACTCTCTCAGTCTTGATCAATTACTGTTAAAAAAAAAGATTACAATACCAAAGAGTTTATAATAAATCACTTAACTGGGCTAAACCACTGATAAATCTGTTAGAGAAAGTTTATAATGTATGTACAAATATGATGCCCATTGTTAGTAGCCATTCCTTGCAATGTGGCTAGATGGCACTGGAAGCATTTAGATCAGCCATGACTGGGACAGCATGCATGGCTAAATGTTAAAGCAAAAAGGATAAAACAAGAAAAATGGATAAAAAACAAAACAGGTGGAATTTGTAAATGGATTCTCTTTGCAGGTTTGAAAGGCAAAATTATGGAAGAAATGGAAGGTTCAAAAATCAAGGTTAAGCGGTTAGGTTTTTCTTGCAGGTGGCCTGCCAAGGTTGGTCCAGAACCAACCTGCCAAGATCACAAGGCCACAAAGGCACAAACAGAAGGCAGGAACCAATCAGGCACAGAGAGGCAGAAACAATCAGAGGAGGTACCTACACAGGGATAACAGTAACAACAGAGGCACCACAACCACCCACACAACAACAGTAAACTTACCCACACTGACTTTACCTTCATAACCCTACCAGTATACAAAATTAAATTAACCTGGAATTCAAATTTTTCAAAAAAACACCAAAGATATAACAAAACTACAAGTGGATTTTTACAAACATAAGATCAAGATAAACACTTTACCAATCAAATATAATGCCAAAGAGGAATGCCAAAATCAAACCAAATCAAAACCAGAGGCTCTAATGCCAAGCCAAAGCAGGTTAGCAACAGAATGAAGTCTGTGGTGCAAGTCAGGAAAAGGAAAAGAGACTAAGGCTAAGCAAGACTATTCAAAAAAGTCAAGTTGAAAAACTGGAGACCAATCGCCCCTAATACATACATCATACATGCCAAATTCAAAATACTGACCCTACAGCCACTTCTTTCCCACTTCTTCCCATGCTGGGCAAGAGGTGTTGGCTGGTAACAGATCTCTCAGGACCTGCATTGCAGCGCGTCCCCATTATCAAGATCCAACCATTGATACTCAGATTTCTGCTGGGATCAAGAGCATTAAGATTCTCAGCATTATTGGCTGGCTTATAGCAGAGTCTACACAACAAAATGCCATCAGCCTCAGTAATTACCCATTACAGACTACAAAATGCTATATTTACCATACCTGGGCGACTGCACCTGCTCAAATAAACAAAGCAACAAAGCTGACAAGGGAACAACAAAGGGTCACACAAGCACTACAAGACAAGGGATATCTACAAAAAGTCAAGGCTGATATACTGATACCATCCAAACAAAGGACATTCTTGACGCAGATTGGACACAGAAAAACATACATTCCTACTAACTGCAAACAAAAAAAAAACTCTTGGAAAGTACTGCAACAAACTAAAAACTAAACACAGCAAGACAAAGCTAAACAGGCTTGCAGCAACCTTGCTGCATGGCATCTACCATAATCCCTGGTCCCACTTGCCCAATGAGAGCTACAGGCCCTACAGTGCAGACTAAGGGTATAAACCACACACAGCCACAACCCTAGAAATCCCAATCCCACCAATTCCACAAAACAACAGGCCTATGGTGGGGTGGGCATCGCAGCCACACCCATGCACCTACCCCCCATGGTGAATCCAAGCAAGCCAGACTGACACACAGCTTCCAACAGACCCAGGGGGGCCCACATGCTGGACACAAATCGTGCAGGATTGTGGGAACAGGATCCAACACCTGCACATCAACCTCAAAAGAAATCTGCTCATCCTAAAGTTGAAAATCAGACAGAGACCACCACTCAACCAAAAGGACAGATGATAAGGACACACAACACCACAGTCATACCCCACATCACAACACCACACTCATGTGGAACATAATGCTACAGCTAGAGACTTTGGAGCTGTGGAATGCAGCACTCTGCTACTCAGCTACAACAAGCAGTTGTAGGCAAAAGAAAAAATATATTCTAGCAGACAGTTTAAAGAGACCCCATCGGAGGAGACAGAATGGAAACGAATGGGGGACATTTTCAAGACCATCTCAAAGAAATGGGAGATGCCTCAAGACCAGACTAATTTGCTCTACCTCTCAATCACCAGCTCAATGGGAAAGCAAGGACATGCACAAACTGCATTACACAAGGACATTTGCTCTGGAAAGCCTTCAGCTGGAAAGACCAGACAGCATAGCCATATATGCCTCTTTTGATACACCAAGAAGTATTAAAACACATTAGAAGAGCCCCAAGGATAATGCGAGTGGCTCCAATCCATGTCTCACAACTGGTACCAGACGCTGAGGAGCATGTCTCCTCAGAACAATATCAGGCACCCTGATGCATTGCCTTTGATGCTAGAACAACTACAGCAACATACACACAACACCAAAAAACAAAGCAAACTGACTGCCTGCATGGAAACTGCATGCATGGCTTAGCTACAACAGAACTTTCAGGAAGAAAAACAAGAATTATGAGTGAAGCACGCAATTCTTCAAACAAGCCAGAATGATGGATGCTGGAAAAAAAAAGATGTTTTTGGGTACTGAAAGAGGAAAAGATGTGTCAAACATGGATAGATGTATCAAACATAGAGGAGTACTTATAATCCTTCATTCAGGCTTGTCTACTCACTCCATCAAGATACACATCCTCCAGCTATTTCAGCAGAATACAGCTTGATACAGAATACAGCTTTGACCCGCTTGCTGCAACACACCCCCTCAGGAATCAGATAATAAAACCCTCCAACCACCACAAACCTCCAAGGAAAACTTTTTACTTTGAATGAAAAGTTGACACTATCACCCTTTTGAACCAGCAGCAACAGCAGAACTACAACACCTGTCATGGAAAAACTCTAGAAAAATTACTTCTACAGGGAGCAAGGGGGAGCTACAGAGCTTAATGGCAGTGCACAAGAACTAATCTTCCACCAAGATCTTCCACATCTTGAGGACTAATCCTAATCCATTGCCCTTATGCCTAGTATATCCACTTTAAACCAGGCAATCCACCCCACTCCAAAACCCACACCTCCCCAACTTCAAAACTTAAGGGAAAGAACGGATGTACACCTTGGATGTACGCTACTACTTGGCTAAGAATTTGGACAGAACAGAAAGTAGACCAAAGACTGACCAACTTTGGCAGGAAGGAAGGAGGAACAGGAAGAAAAACACACACAAACAAACAATGAGGAATTTGGAAACTGATTCTGTTATCCTTCCATTCCAAAACCAATTCCACAGAACAACAGACCTCAGACTACAAGAGACGGCAGCCACTACCACAGCACTTCTTACTCCTACGGTAGAAGCCAATTACAGGCTGACTGCTTGGGCTACTTGGTGCATACATTTGCCAAGCATTATAACTTACCTCTATATTCTAGATATAGATCCAGTTGCCACTGCTGTGCTGCTGGCTGGCAACACCTATAATCTATATAATCTAGTTTTATCCTCCTCCCCTGGTTGGCTATGGGTATGTTGCAGTTGTTATGACTGGCATCTGCATCATACAGGGAGTTAGTACAGTACTATACCTGTAGATTGTACCACTGGATAACATATGCTGCAGAGTCCCTCTCTCCCTCCTTCCCCCTGTACTCTCTTACTCCTAGGGTTTTTAATCCCTAATAATAGCTAGGTGGGGGAGTCTTTTATATTTGTTTTGTTTTTAGATATATGTACATACATGCTTATTTTTGTTTCACCTCTTTCTTTTTGGAAACATGGTACAAAACTGTACTTTTTTCAGCATATAAAAATTTGTGTGTCTCTAAATCTATTAGTCCTTCTGTTAGTAAATTATTCACCATCATATGTATTTTATTGTATGCCACGTTTATTTCATTGATAGATACCCTAGTGTATTTAGTAGAGTCACTTAAAATCTCCTGCATTTTACCTTCATATATAATGTGGTCCATAAGTACCACCCCCCCCCACCTTTGTCAGGTTTCATAACCCTTAAATTTTTGTTGTTGCTAATTAATTTAAGGGTTTCGTGCTCAACCTGAGTTAAGTTGGATTGCATATTATATGTCTTGAGTGACTTCCTTAGTTCGTTTTCTAATACTACTTCAAAATTCTTTAGTTGTGGGTGCAATGGCGGGTTAAACATACTTTTACGAACTAGTTTACCCTCACTAAGTGTTTTTTTGTTACCATTAAAAAGTATTTCTAGGTTTTTCTTTCTAATAAATAACTTAATGTCAATTAAAAGCTTAAAAATATTGGTTCTCTGTTTGGGTATGAAACCAAAGCCTTTAGAAAACAAGTCAAAAAAGGTTTTATTCACGGTGGTGCTAGAATAGTTAAAAATGTTAAAATCATTGAATGTCCATTTATGCCCATCATTGCAAATATTTAATTCTTCCACCCCATGTGATTCCTCGCTCGGGGACCCCTTTCCCTCACTTGGTAGTTTTTTGAGCTGTAATCAATAGGTTCTTTGTACATCAGTCTCTCGGACCTTCTGAGCGGAGGAAAATCTAAAGGCTCTCCTTCATTGTCATCAAATACAGCTGTATCATTTTCACCAACACTACAGTCAATGTTTTTTCTTCATCCTTTGTAGCTGATTTTCCTTTAGATCCTCTGTATTTCTTTTTACTTGCATTAATGCAGTGCACTTTCTAGCTAGTTATTGAAACACAGAAGTCCACTGGCCTTCTCTGGTGAGTTTCGGTTTTCACACTGGGAGGACTAGAGTTAAGCTGTTACTCGATGTACATCTTGGAAGTCCATAAAAGTTCAGTTCTTGTCAAAATTTTCAGAACAATTGCTGACAAGTCAGGTTTTCTGGTAATCATCCTGAAATATCTGCTTGGCTTGTCATCTCATCTGATGGTGAGGTACGGGTATGCTACATGAGCTGCTGTTTAATGATTGTTAGAGAATGGGTTATCTGTACATCAGCATTCTGATTGAAGAAAGAACATTTTCGAGCAAAGTGATAATGTACAGCTAATGCCCACTAAAAATGAGTCCTCCATTTCATGGCAGCATATTAAGCTGCCGTGGAGCTTGGATTGAAAGAAAGCTAATGGCCATCATTATTTTATGCCAGTGCTTTTGCTATTTAGCAATTGTAAAAAAAAAAAAAAAAAAACAGGTGTGTGTGCGCACATGTGCGCTTAAAAGTCAGAGTGAGATTGATAGTCATTGTTTTACACTACCTAAACAGCGCTTTTACTGTTTAGCAAGTGTAAAATTAAAAAAATGTATTGTCTCAAGAAATCTGGATAAAGACTAAAATAAAGGGGAAACAAAGCCTCAAAAATAGGAACAGATTTTAAATATTGCTCTTATAAAATCTAAAAAGTTTGAATAACAGGATTTGTGTTGGCCTGAATTTTCTGATGGAAATAAAAGTCTGAAACTCAGATGTATGTATGTCATTATTTTAGTGACTTCAATCCCCAATGATTGCCAACAAGCCTCACATTTTAGGAGTATGAGATAAAAAAGTAGTAAATATCTGGATTTTTTTGAAAATATTATATTTTGGATGTAAAATACTTCTTCCAAACCCATTTACTAATACTACATCAAGTTTGAAACTTTAGGCAGAGAAAAAAATAATATAGGGAAAAAAGTAACTAACACACAATAGATGGCCCATTCTCTAAGCGCAATAATTTCCTAAAGGGTGTGTTACTTTGTAAATAAAGCCCTTTCCAAAGTGTAGAGGCCATTCACCTGTGGTGTCAGGCCTCATAACATCCCTGGGTGGGTTTTATTTATACAGTAACATACACATACTGTTGGACGTTATTTCTTGCCTATCCTAGGAAGAAAGGGTAGAAATTGCTTCTGTCAGATATCCATTTCTGGAAAATTATTTAAAATTGTCATTATTTAATTACTTATCCTAGGAAGAAAGGGCAGAAATCTCTTCTGTCAGATGTATGTTTCTGGAATATGACTTAAAATTGTCATTGATTAAACCTAAGCTGTTAAATATTTTGATGCCTGCTGCTAATGTAGACTGCAATTTAAAGTTTTGGTTTATTGGTCTGCCTGATTTGAGTTTGATTCCTATCTCTATCATTTGACTTAAAGTTAAATCAAGATTTTTTGTCCTGCATAGTTTATTATTGTCTAGCATGAATGCTTACAAAATAATTAAATTGCATAGTCTCAGGATAATAATGAATAGCTGTCAAGTGCTGCCAGCTGTGTTTCTTCAGTCTCCCTGTCTGCCTTGCAGCATTTATTTTAACATCAGAAGCAAATTACACCACTTATTTGGACAAATGTTGTGCATGTATCACATCTGAACAACTGTGACATCTGCTTATATGTTTTCCTGCAGCACAGTAATTGCAGTATTCTGAAAGTCCTGGCAATTTTCAGAACATTGCATTAAACAATTCTGTTTTCTGTTAGTATCAGGTGCACTTGTTTTCTTAAATGAAATGTGTTAGAAACCATATCGTCTTTTATATCTTGCTAAGTTTTCTTAAAATTATGCACTATTTGCCTCAAAGCTAAATCTGTAAAAAAAAAAAAAAAAAAATTGCAATTTAAAGTAAGGTCTTCTGCACAAGATGAAGCATCTTAAAACTGTGCATAAATTGCAAGCACAAATCATAACAACTCATAATCAAGCAATGGATTGTCTTTATCTTTTTAAATATTTTTGACTTCAGATATATAGTCCGTCACTCCCACAAAAAATGAATTCACTTTTGCTTCTCCGTGTGTAGAAGGTTTGGGAGTGTTTTAATTAAAGAGTACACGGAAAGAAATACCATAGAAAAGTGAAGTTAAAATATGCTTTGTTTCTAACTGATTTGCAAGCACAGCATTGCTTGACTGTCAAAGAATAACCTATTCCAGTTATCTTTGGCTGGACTAGAGTCTAATAACTGCACCGGCATGCTGGGTACAGACTTACATTTCTTGGCTGTGGCTGCATTACACCTAAACAGTGTAATTAATACATGACATTCACATTACACCGTCTAGATTACATTTTGTGTACACAGTTTGACCTCCTAGGTGCATTATTTAAAGGTACTTGCATTATTAGTCTCCCTAGCTTGGAGAATCAGTTTATCTGGCATTGATGGTAAAGTCTGTAGCAGTTCTTTGATCCTTAATTCTCAACACTGAGTTCTCAAATCTGTGCCATAGTTGTCTGTTTCTTATGGGTGCTTTAAGCAACTGGACTATGAGAGTCATGATGATGCCACTTTACAACTGTACCTGCACTCCTGAACATGGAACAGCATAGGTTCATAGGTTGGTACTGGGCTATCTGCCCAAAGGCATATATTAGCCCAGCCACGTTGTGCAGTATTCACCGCCCCTTTAGTAGTTCTCTAGACCCTTGGCCCCTATCTAGTAGTGCTGTTGGTGTGATCCCAGGTGTGAACTTTCTGTTACCCATCCACTCATCAAGGTTCCTCTTGAAGAGTGATAGTGAGGGGCTCTGTCTTATGTAGATCGGGACCGTGTTCCATAGTAAGGGAAGTCTCTGCGAAGGGAATCTATCCCTCCAGCATGTTCTATTCATTGTTGTGTTGAGGTTTATATCCCTAGAGCGTGTAGCTCGAGTAGATTTGGTTTTGCTAAGATGGAGCATGTTCAACAATTCTGATTTGGACATGGCTCTGTACGTTAGACAGAGATCGCCTCTGAGAAAGCGGTATGCAACAGAGAACAGTCTTAGCTTTTTCAATCGTGCTGCATAGGGCAACTGTTTGATGCCAGTAATCCTCTTGGTTAGGTACCTCTGTGGTCTCTCCCAGCTGCTGGAAATGTGCCAGGTACATTCCAATTGGTGCATTGTACTCAATAATGGGTCGGATGAGGGAAGAGTAGAGGAGCACCATTACATCCTTAGATCTTGATGCGAACCCTTTCGTGATCAGATGGGTCACATAGAAGGATTTTCTAACCACTTTGGCAACATGGTTATCAAAGGAAAGCTGACTATCTACTTGGGTCCCTAGATCCCTTATTTCTTCTTCAGATTTCAGGGGATTACCTCCTATGTTGTAGTTTGCGGGTACTCTGTTTTTTCCAAAGGGGATTACTACGCCTTTTTTTTGCATTTAGCTTGAGACCATGGCTTTAACACCATGCATCAGTCTCATTTAGGCCCTTCTGGAGGATCTCCATGTCGGCTGGAGACTCTGTTATAGTACCCAGTTTGCAGTCGTCCGCAAACTTAGTCAGCCATAGCCCTTCCGTGCTTGCCTGTACTTCTGAGAAGTATATGCCAAACAGGAGGGGCCCCAGGACAGAGCCCTGAGGCACACCACTCGTTACTGGTCTGGATTCAGACATAGATCCCGCTACTCTTACTTTATGGGATCTGTCTGAGAGCCAGTTTGCGATCCATCTTGTGACATAAGGGTTTATGCCCAGGCTGGTGAGCTTATCAATAATACCTGAATGGGGAATGGTGTCAAATGCTTTAGCAAGGTCAAGGTAAGCTGTGTGTACCTCCTTTCCTTTATCTATAGTCTGAGTAACTGTCTCAAAGAAATCCACCAGGTTCAGGAGGCATGATCTGCCCTTGACGAAGCCGAACTGTGTGGGGTCCAGCGACTGGAGGTTCCCAATCTCTCCATTTATGAGTTCCATAATGATTCGCTCCATAGCCTTACAGATCAGACTGGTCAGGCTTATTGGTCGGTAGTTCCCAGGGTCAGTTGTGGCCCTATCCTTGTGTAGCGGGACCACCGTTGCCATGTGCCATTCTATGGGCACATATCCTGTGGTGAGGCTGAGAGTGAACAGGGTATTAAGATGCAAGGTTAATTCCTTTTGGAGCTTGCGTATGACACAGCCTGGGACACCATCTGGTCCCATGGAGGCAGTGTTTTTAGCTTTAGATAGAGCCTTGTTAACCAACGTATCAGTAATAATTGGACTTACACAATCCCCTGGGTCAGGGTGTGCATGTCTCTTGTATGGTTGTTCTTCTTTCGGCTTTTCCCGGTTACGGGTTGCCACAGCAGAGCTCCAGTCCGCTAATGATTGGCAGTAAATTTTTTACGGGTGCTGAGGTGCCAGCTTGATGCCCAACATTCAGCGAAGGCACGCCCATTCTACGCATGTCTTTTGAATGCCACTCAACCGTGGGGAGGACATGCAGACTCCACACAGAAGGCGCTCCAGCCGAGAATCGAACGGGAGAACCTCTTAGCATGTCTCTTTTATGGTACAGTACAGAAAATATTGTTTCAATTTTACAAAATTGTAGTCATGAGTGTCATTTAGCTACTTCTGTCTCATCTGGGTATGTTACAGCAGTGCAGCTGTCCAATTAATCTCCCTATTGTAATGGGTCAAGTCAGCAATTGAGGTTTATAAAACACTAATCTCTGTCTTCATAAGTCTCTCATAGGTAATCTCCCGCCTCAATTACATAGAGTTTCTTCCTGTTTCAGCACTTGAGAGAGAGGCAGAATATTTATATCAGTATTCTGCAAATGGTGGTGAAAGTTGAGTGTTTATGAACTTAATTGCACATTATCTTTAATATTCAGGAAGTATGCTTGCACTTAAATTGGAACTGTACATTCTGTGTCCTGCTGTGAGTTGTAAGGTATTGTTCATGCACATCTTTTGTACTAGTTGACTGCTTTGCTTTTTAGGTATCTGAAGAGAAATTGAAGGAAAGTCACAGTTGTACCGAAAAATCTTCTCTTAAGGGGTATGTAATATTTTAGCAATAATGCGCTCCGTTTTAAATTACTAAACATTTCAGTGCTGAAACTTAAAACACTAGTTATTTAAATCTTAGGAAAATGCAGTAGTTGTATACAACAAATTAAAACTTGAAGGCTTTTTTTTGCTCTGTGAGAATGAAAAAACCCTCATTTTAAACTACTTTTATCAAGATGTTTGTCCGTATTTTTTGGTAGTGAATTGCAGCTTCCACTTTGAGACCATTTTCACTGGCCTGTTTAAGCCTTCATAATCTTACTTATCAATAGCCATTTTTATCCCATTTTGTTGGCCTCTGGTATTCAGTTGTTCTAATTCTCACTGCTGTTCGTTCTGTTTGAAAACAGTCTCTCTGTTGTACCAGGGCCAGTACTTAACTCTAAAAATTGCCACTGGTTCATAGGTTGGTACAAGGCTATCGGCCCCAGGGCCTATAGAAGCCTAGCCATAACAATTCCCTGGCTATTTCTTCCAACACTATTTACTTCCCTGGACCCTTGATTAGCAGGGTGACTGACGTGATCCCTGGGATGAATTTCCTTTCTCCCATCCAATCATCAAGGTTCCTTTTGAAGAGGGCCAAAGAGGTGCTCTGCTTGACATGTATGGGCAGTCTGTCCCAGAGTCTGGGGAGTCTCTGGGTCAGGAACCTATCCCTCCAGCATGTTTTCTTTATTGTGATGACAAGGTTTAGATCCCTGGAGCGTGTGGCTCTGAGGGATTGGGATTTTTTTTAAGTGTAGCATGTCCAACAGCTCTGGGTTTGACATGGCCTTGTATGTTAAGCAGAGATCGCCTCGGAGTAGTTGATATGCGACAGAGTATAGCTGGAGTTTTTTAAGGCGGTCTGCATAAGGCATCTGCTTTAGGCTTGTGATTCTTTTAGTGAGGTATTTCTGTGGCCTTTCCAGTTGTTGCAGATGTCTTGAGAGGTACATACCAAATGGAACGTTGTATTCTATAATGGGTCTAATGAGGGATGAGTACAGTGAGACAGTGACCTCCTTTTTTCTGGATGAAAAGCCCTTAGTGATGAGGTGTGCCACATAGAAGGATTTCCTGACTGTTGTGGCAATGTGGTTATTGAAGGTGAGACCACTAGTCCACCTGTGTCCCTAAGTCTCTTATCACACTTTCGGTATTTAGTGTACTGCCACCTATGTGGTAATTCACGGGTACATGTTTTTTCCCAAAGGGGATAACTATACATTTCTTGGCATTGAGCTTGAGCCCATGGCTCTGGCACCAAGCAACAGTTTCTGTAAGGTCCTTTTGTAGAGTATCAACATCATTTGGGGATTTAATAATGGCTCCCAGTTTGCAGTCATCTGCGAACTTTGTTAGCCAGAGTCCCTTAGTGTTGGCCTGTACTTCAGAGAAGTAGATGCCAAACAAGAGAGGTCCCAGGACTGAACCCTGAGGTACTCCACTTGTCACTTGTCTGGAGCTGGATTTGGAGTCAGCTACTTTTACAGTGTGGGTTCTGTCAGGAAGCCATTTGGCAACCCATTGAGTGACGTAGGGATTAATGTCCAGCTTAGTAAGTTTATCTATGATTCCAGAGTGGGGAATGGTATCAAAGGCCTTGGCGAGGTCCAGATAGGCTGTGTGGACTGCCTTACCTTCGTCCACGGCTCTGGAGACTGATTCGAAGAAGTCGTTCAGGTTCAGGAGACAAGATCGGCCCTTCATGAATCAAGCTGGGTGGGGTCCAGTGTTTTAAGGTTGCCAATGTCTTTGTTTATAAGTTCCATGATAATACGTTCCATGGCCTTGCAGATCAGGCTCGTCAGACTGATTGGTCGGTAGTTCCCGGGATCCAAGGCAGATCCCCCCTTGTGGAGTGGTTGTTTTTGCTGTCTGCATATTCCCTCTCCCACAGATAAACTAACTGCAATTTACATATGACATTTTTTGCCAGCAGTTCCCTGAATAAACAGTGTAACTCCCTTTTTGAAATACACGGTGAATTCCTCAGTGCATGCATGTGTATGTCTTATCACATGGCTTCATAGGACAGTTATCTTTTTTCCTTCTGAGGCAGCAACACTGTGTGTCCATTTCCTTCGGCTTGTCTTCTGGCTCTCATCAACACCTTAAACATTCTCAGGAAAACTCCATGTGTTGCTTATTTAGCTTGCCCTTAGGTTCTCTTTTGACTGCTAGTTGTCCAGCAGCAAAAAAAAAAAAAAGGTTGCAGATACTTTATACCAGAGATTGTTTTAATATTTAGGGTAATACAAAACAAGGAAAATGACATCCTGCTGTTGGAAGGGGTAGCTATAGCAATAAATCACTACATTTGAATTACTCACCAGTCCTGCTGCATTTATTCTGGATAATGTGCTGTTGCTGCATGTTCCTTTGTGTTAACTAATGCTGTTTTTATACCACCATTAGCAACGTCTGGAAGTGTGCAATTCCAGAAAAAATAATGTTGGCATGCATACGGATCATTTTGCCTTTTTGTTTTGAAAGCATTAAGGCCTCTGCTGCATTATCTGTTATATAGGGCAGTTGTCAGCTGAAATGTCTATTTCATGACAGGCTTTTCTTTGGAAAAATGCTTCAGCCAAACTTATTAGCATATCTCTGTCTGTTAGGGCACTGATATTATTTTTGAACTGTGCTAATAAGTGCATTTGTGGGAGGCATATTTCCCCAAAATATTTCAGCCTTTTTACTTGAGGAACATGTGAGCTTTATAGAAAATCTAACAAAGCAAGTATGTTAAGGAAACTTAGTCTTGCTTTTGTATTCAGTTCAGAAAATGACTACATATGTTGAAAAAAAAACTTTTTGAAACTGTAAAAATGAGGAGGACGTTCAAGGCAGGCATTCTTTTGTGAACTCTTCCAGAACAGTGCGTAAACTTTAAAAGAACACAAGGACTTAATTATAGAAAAAGTAAAAATTGCACTACATAGTTATTAAAGCCAACTAGAAATATGGCAGAAAAAATAAATGACTGATATTTGTGCAGCCCACAATAAAATCCAAGGATTATTCAGTGGTGTAGTTCCCCGCTAGTACGAAACAATCTATAATTTTGCAAGTAGAAGAACCTGCTTGTTGTATAATGATGCAGCATTTGTCATTGAAGAAATGACCAAGCATTCACCAGTATCAGTGAAGCACCAGACGATGGTGGTGCATGTATCAACATCTTCAAGAGTGCTCTCACATTACCAGCAGGATGTTTCCAACATGTTGAATCATACAGAATTATGCTGGTTCAGAGTGCCAGTATTCATGGGAGAAAGTTTCAGCTTTATTTCAGAATTTTCTGGGAACAGACTCATAATTTTCAGCATTTGAAAGGTCAATTCATTGCAACATTTTGTTTTCATGAAAGACTTGGTCAATGAAGACCATTTAGTCAAGCTGATGTAATGGATTTTTATTGGGGGGGGTGCCTCTCTATCTCTGCACCCCCTTTGCTGTAGTCAGCTCTGAGGTCACCATATTTCAGGATAAGTTATTCTGAGATTGAAAGTCTCATGTATAATGAAAAGGATCTGTGCTTCACTGGATTAACTTTATACCTCCATTCTATTCTTGGTCATTCTGCTGATATGGAGAGTGATTTTAACCACAGTCTTTCTGGACAAGCTATTCACTCTGACTCTGGTCTTTACCTACTGATACCTGGGAATCCTGTTGGGGATCTCATGCAAAGCCCTTGACTGTTTAGGTGAAAGGACTGTCTGCTCACATTTTGTTACACATGATTCTGAAGTAACAGTATTGTTTACAGTAAAAATATAAGACGAGTCTTTTAGTGTGGGTTCAGTAGGTTCAATTGTGTGGTAGATAAGCAAAGTAATACACATTGGTATCAGTTTTACACATTAGGCCTCTCAGCTGTGCGATCTTGTATTTTCCATTGATCATCACTTTAGCTGTTTATTTGCTAGGAAGAAGTAACATCTTAGTAAGCATCTTTATAGGTTCATAGATTAATACTAGGCTAACTGCCCTTATGAGCCATTTTAAGCCTAGCCAATTACCCCATGGGAGAATAAAACCCTGCATCTTGTGTCTGTAAGGTAAACACCTTAACCATTATGCTGACCTCCCTCCCGCATTTAAATAGTTAAAATCACACAAGTAGCAACTTGGTCTACATTTTTTCAGGATTTGACATTCAGTGGGGCGGATCTGATTTAGATCTGAGGCAGATGTTTGTCTGGTCAGCAACTGAGTTGCTAGTACAGCAGTGCTTATGTAAAAAATATAGCACCGAAATAAGAGCATAAAGTGCTTACCTGTCCTTCCACCAATTAGCATTTGATATGTTTTTCCAAGTACTTGTCCCTTTCACCCACTAGTATTTTTCAGTTTGGCTGTCACTCACTGATATTCTAGTAGAAGGTTTCCTGTTTTCTCACTTTTTAGATTTTCTCAGGCTGTACAAATGAGGTCAAGAAGAGTGACAGAAGGAGACTTCTGCTGTGATTGATGAAGGGTCCCATTTAGAACTTAGTGGAGGCCAGAGTTTTATCTAAGATCTTCCTTGGAGGGCTAACTATGACCTAGGCCTCCAGTAAGTAATTGTTATTTGCAGCCTTATGGGCCTCTCAGTTGTAGGAATCATTCATGTTTGGGAGTGTAATCCCATTGTGAGCATCTGTCAGTTTGGGAGGCTGGGAGCCTAAGAGAGCTGAACAGTAGGCCCTCTCTGTGGAATGTGTATTCTGGGGTGTTTACACAGACTTCACCACTCTGATTAGTGTGGCCCAATTTCTGCTTAACCTCATTTGAGTAGTGGCCCATTGGGTCATCTTGTTCTGAATCTGAGATATTCAGGGCAAAGACTTTATTTTCATAGGTTGGTACTAGGCTATTGGCCCTAAGACCTATAGAAGCCTAGCTACAACAATTCTCTGGCTATTTCTTCTCAGAATATTTACTTCCCTGGTCCCCTGTCTAGCATGGCGACTGATGTGTAATCCCCGGGGTGAATTTCCTATCTCCCAGCCAATCGTCAAGGCTAATTAAAATATGTGCATGTTTGTTTCCTTGAGATAGTAGACAGACATTCGCAACACCGAGCCGAAAAATATGAAGTTTCACATCAGCAAAACTTCACATTATCGATTTCCAAATGCCCGACTATACTTAAGGGTTTGGGGACAATATTGTCCTAGTCATTTCTCCAAAACTTGTTTGGCCTGTTCAGTTCTGGTTATAGAGGACCCATAGAGTGAGTTCATCACAGTGTATATTCACCGTACATGAAGGATTTGGGGGCATTTGTCCAGTATGGGAGCTGGAGTCACTGGTGCATGGTTTCACCCTTACAGACCTTGGTTGGATGCTAGTGCTAGGCTTGGCATAGATCTGTGCTTCTCAATCTTCATCTTTGGAAAGTGTTCTGTCTGGACTGGCTTCATAAGTCAGTTATGCTGATGTGAGCCATGGAATATTCCAGCTTTCGGAGCTTTGAGTGAACCTGAGGCTTTCTCTGCATTCATCTCCCAAGAAGGTCCTACAGAGGAAATTTCATTTCTGGGATGCACAAAGCCTCAGTGTTCCATAGTTCATCTAGCTTCTTTAGGAATGATGCCTTTTTAGGGAGGCTGTGTGAGTCATGACGTCTTGCTTATTGTTTTCCTCAGATTGCTGTTGCAATGCATCATAACCAATTTGACCAAGTCATCCTTCCATTGGAGCCACCGTTTGTTGATTTTATTCTGGAAGACTAGAGACACTTTCATACTGCTGCGACAGCCTCCAAGAGGGCCATTTGTTTGTACTAACATTTTTAATATCCTAAAAGCCAATCCCAGTAATTAATGGCATAACAGTTGCAGGCAGTCTGACAAGGACAGGAATTTGGCCTTAGTAATACCTTTTAGTAGTGATGCTGTCAAACTTAGTATCATTATTAGGAAAACCTGGAAGGATTTGAGAGATTAGCTGGGTGATGCTTCCAGATAGTTTTAGTAAGGGTAGGAGCATCAGAAATTACATGGGGGAGTAAACCCAGTGGTGATGATGGAAGGTTATATCCGAGGAGGCTTGTGTTTAAATGTAGGGATGCAAATTTTGTAGATATGAGTGACAGCCCCTTTGTAAGTATTGAGAGGTATGAGAAGAGTGTTGCCTGTATGGGACATTACAGTTGCGATACCTCCTATGTGATTTTTTTGGCCATGTGTTTATCCTGTCCAGCATTTTGTGCTGGTAAAATCAACAGGACATTAAGGAACAGAATGTATGAGTATTTGTATGACATTAAGAAGGGAATACTAAGTAATGCCATGTAAAGGTATTCTGTCCAGTGTGTGGGTTTCAAAAAAGTTTTATTTTTTATTATTGACCAAGTTTAAATTAATGAAAGGGATGATGACATGGACAGCCTGTTCATGTTCAAGTACAAAGAGTTGGCATTTCAACTTAAGCTAAACACTAGTGCCCCACCAGGTATTAATGATTATATTTCCATTTTAAATGTTTTAAAATGCTGACCTGCACAATTTTGAATCTGGTTAAATAACTGTGGTTTGCATTGAGTTTGCAAGTATTTGTCTTTTGTTTTTCATTATTCTTTTTTATATTCAATGTGTACATTATAGAAATGCAACATTATGGAATGGGTACTTTGAGGTGAGATATTTAGTATGGAATGCTTGTAACTGACTGTTTTGAGATGGTATTAGATTTTTTTAACACTGAATTCTCTCAACCTTCAGGATGAAAATGCTAAGTAGTTGTTTGTCTTTTCGGCTTTTCCTGGTTAAGGGTCGCCAGAGCTGAACTCCGGTTCGCTAATGATTGGCAGTAGATTTTTTTATGGTGCCGAGTTGCCTGCCCGACGCCCAACCTTCAGCGAAGGTACACCCATTCACACATGTCTTTCAGAAGCCACTCGACCGCGGGGAGGAGATGCAGACTCCACACAGAAGGCACGCCAGCCATGAATCGAACAGGAGAACCTCTTGCTGTGAGGCAACAACGCTACCGCTGTACCACTGCGGCTTCATGCATCTTGTATTACGGATCTTTGTAGGCTAGCCCCACTCCTGGCTGCTGAGTTTTCTCTTTTGGTAGTGTTTGCACGTGCAACCCACTTCCCAGTGCATACCCCCCAGCTTCAGTGTCCTGCTATCTACCTGAGGCCCAGAGATGATCTTGAATTCTGTAAAGTGTGTGAAACCTACTCCTGAGATTGGAAAGAGTCTTTTCTTCCCTATGTTGTACTGCCTTGAGAAGCAGGAATAGTTATTTGGAACGTGCAACCCACCTGCCAGTGCATACCCCCCAGCATCAGTGTCCTGCTATCTACCTGAGGCCCAGAGGTAATCCTGAATTCTGTAAAGTGTCTGATACCTACTCCTGAGATTGGAAAGAGTCTTGTCTTCCCTATGTTGTACTGCCTTGAGAAGCAGGAATAGTTATTTGGAAGTATGTACAAAATACTCCTACCGTCTTAAACTGCAATAAACTCCTGTCTTATTTTGTTTAAGTGAGCGTTCCCTGCAGGGCTATCAGCAGCTATAGTCTCATATTAAATTACATCCTGCCTGCCAGAGTTAACCCTCCCATATTGTCTCTCTTAGTCACATTCCCTATACTCTCCTTAGCCTCTCTCCTAAAACTCTCCCCCCTGCTTGTAAATTATATTTTATTCTTCTCATCTCTGCCTTCCCCTAGTCTCTCTAAACCCCCTTTTGGTAGACTTTACTTACATTACCTGCAATGACCATTAGAGGGCAGTAGTTTTACCTATTTATCCATCATAGGTTCATACTAGGCTATCTGCCCTAGGGCATTTATAAGCCTAGCCAGAATGTGTTTGGCTTTCGCCACCCATTTTAAATTTATTTTGCTATGCCCTTTTTCGAGGTTAGTATACTGTGCCTCTGTCCAACAGTGACACAGAAGTGATACCGTAAACCACGATCTCCCATCCACTCATCAAGATTCCTCTTGAAGAGAGTCAATGAGGGACTCTGCCTAACCTGGACTGGGATTTTATTCCAGAGTGAAGGGAGCCTCTGGGTTATGAATCTGTCCCTCCAGCATGTCCTATTTATTTCAGTGCTGAGGTTCAAGTCTCTCGAGCGCGTAGCTCGATGGGATTTGGATTTTCTGAGGTGCAACATGTCCATTAATTCCGGGTTGGACATGGCTTTATACGTCAGGCACAGATCGCCTCTGAACAGGCGGTATGCCACTGAGTAGAGCTGAAGTTTCTTTAACTGGGCAGCATATGGCATCTGTTTGAGCCCTTTGATCCTCTTGGTGAGGTACATTTGGGGTCTTTTGCTCCTATATTTCAGCCTTTAAACCTTATTTTTGTCTCCCTCTTACTTCTGTTACTCTAGAACCTATTTCTTTGCCTCTGAATCAACCCTTAGTCAGCTCTCCTTTCACTCTGCTATTTTAGTCTCTGACCTCCTAGATACCTTACTTTGGACTTACCTCCCAAATCACTGATTATTTTCCCTCAAATCCTGTCTTCTTAGTTTATGTCTTGCTTTGCTTTTCACCTCTTCTCTCTCTGTCCTCTCACTTACTTCCTCTCTTCTCTCGTCCATCCTCCCTTCTCCTCCCCTCCCCCACTTAGTACCTACATGCACATACCTGCCCAGCCCCTCCTCCCCTTCTTTTAACTTCCGCCCCTTATCCCAAGCTTATAAATCGACCCCACCTTTCAGGGCGCCATCTTTGTAGGCTAGCCCCACTCCTGGCTGCTGAGTTTTCCCTGTTGGTAGCGTTTGCGGTAAGTTTTGTTTATACCTTTACCTCTGCCTTTGTCTCTCTATAAAACAAAGTTTTCTAAGAGGGTAATTCCCTCTTTTACTTGAAGTTTTGAATTCATACTGCGGAATTAGTGTATGTGGTTTTCCTATTCCTTACGGGTTGTAAGGATGCTGAGTGTTAAAATCTAAAGCAATGTTTAATAGTTTTATACTGTCCTGAACACTGCCTACTCTGCATAAACTGAGGGATAAAAGTGTTTCGGGTCTTTTTACCTTTCTATTCCCATCTGCTATGACTCCAGCCCATATTTAATGTTTCGGCAAGTGATAGTGAAGTATTTGCAAGTGTTATTTTACTGTTTGGTGAATGCTGGCTCCGTTTTGTGTTTGTAACAACCTTTAATTACCTTGCTATACTGGTATCCTTTTAATGTCATACCTGATTGATAAAGGGACTCGTTCGCGCGCTTTTCTTTACTGCACTTAAGTGCTGAACGAGTATTGCATTTGCTTCTATTTCCCTTATTTCCTACAATTAAGATTTAACTTGGCTTATTTTTTAACACCATTGTTCATTCATGCAGCATTTCCCAGTTGATGAACTAGCAATGTTTAAGTAGTGGAACAGATACTTTTACCCTTAATCTCCAAATTACTTCAGCTTTCAACTAAATTATTTAGAAAACCAGTGCTCATTTGTGTGCTATTTCCTAATGGTGAACGTGTAATGTTTCAGTATTGGAACAGACACTTCCACCCTACTCTCCTAAAACTCTTGCCCTACAACTTAAATTTAATAGAAAAACAACAAGGTTTTTTTTTTTTTTTTACCCTTATTAACGTTGTGCTTGAGCTAATTGTAACTCAGCACAGCAGTCTCCCAGCTGTTACATTATTTCTTTAACAAGTCCTGAGAAACTCTCGCCCACAGTGCTTTAACCCTCAGGATATGCTGCAGTCTGGCATCTTTTTTCTAACGGCTGTTTAACTGAATAACTGAATTGCTTCTTAGCTGTTAGTGCCGGACTTGTATATAAGCATGTAGATAGGTTATTTTGTATATTTTAACCTAGAGTATGCCTAGTTACATTATATTCTAGCTAGTTTCATATCGCTGACAATTTGATACTGCCTAATTGCCATTCTAAAAGCTGCTGAATGATTTTCATGGTTATTTAGACATTGATATTTAAATATGTTTTTTAGTTTATGACTAGCTGCTACTCTGAAGCCTTTTTTGCATACAGTGTATTTAACTACATCGGAGTAAAACTGCCGCTGCTTTAATTTTGCTTGAGTATCCATAGAGTAGTTTTCTTAACCTTTTCCTTTCTGCTTCCTTTAAGTGTGCAACCCACCTGCCAGTGCATACCCCCCAGCTTCAGTGTCCTGCTGTCTACCTGAGGCCCAGAGATAATCCTGAATTCTGTAAAGTGTCTGATACCTACTCCTGAGATTGGAAAGAGTCTTGTCTTCCCTATGTTGTACTGCCTTGAGAAGCAGGAATAGTTATTTGGAAGTATGTACAAAATACTCCTACCGTCTTAAACTGCAATAAACTCCTGTCTTATTTTGTTTAAGTGAGCGTTCCCTGCAGGGCTATCAGCAGCTATAGTCTCTTACTAAATTACATCCTGCCTGCCAGAGTTAACCCTCCCATATTGTCTCTCTTAGTCACATTTCCTATACCCTCCTTAGCCTCTCTCCTAAAACTCTCCCCCCCCCCCTGCTTGTAAATTATATTTTATTCTTCTCATCTCTGCCATCCCCTAGTCTCTCTAAAACCCCTTTTGGTAGACTCTACTTACATTACCTGCAATGACGATTAGAGGGCAGTAGTTCTACCTATTTATCCATCACTTACCTTGCTCCTATATTTCAGCCTTTAAACCTTATTTTTGTCTCTCTCTCTTACCTCTGTTACTCCTGAACCTATTTCTTTGCCTCTGAATCAACCCTTAGTCAGCTGTCCTTTCACTCTGCTATTTTAGTCTCTGACCTCCTAGACACCTTACTTTGGATTTGCCTCCCAAATCACTGATTATTTTCCCTAAAAACCTGTCTTCTTGTCTGAACCCGCTCGGTTCGCCCTGCGGGCTTACTCCGCTTCCCTACACTACCCCCAAATCTCATCCACCCCCAGTGGTCCTACACTTATACTTTCTAAACCGCACCCTCTCTCTCATCCAAGTAATCAATTGCTCCAGCCACTTACTCCACCTAGCTACACCCTCCTCCTCTAACTATCTCTACTTAGTGATTTTCCATACTCATAGCACTAATCCTCTCTTTCCTTAAGTCTCTCCCACTCTCACTAGTTCTTTATTATCTTTTCCCAGTCTACCTCCATTGTATTTGTATAGATATTCATAACAATATGCAAACTACAGTGAAAGTTATCCTAACCAACTTAATACTCTTAACCACATTTTTACCTGTCCTCACCTCTACCTATCTCTTAACCTGATTTGAAAAGTCTGATTACTTCCACCATAACCATTCTCCAAAACAAACAACCATTCATGTTATCTCCCACTCCCATATACACATTAACATCATCTCCTCAATTCCATCGACGCACACACATTAAGTACAATAACCTCTTCGTAAGAAAAGGGAAACTTCAAGCTAACTATTCGTACAACTCAGTATTTAAGCTAAAGAACCCTACCTTACAGGATGGGGACATCCACCCTAATCCTGGCCCAACCAGTGCCTCTACAGTAAATATTCACTGCCACCACACCCTCAAACCTTCCAACCCAGACCATACTCTCCAAATCTTTACTAATAGGACATCTAGGTATCCGCAGTATCAACAACAATATTGCCCATCTCCATGCCCTCCTTGATAGTAACTCCTTTGACATCTTCTGTCTTACAGAAACTTGGTTAAAACCTGGAACTAAGGATAACAAAATTATCGCCCTGGCTATAACTTATTGAGACAAGACCGCTTAAAACGTAAGGGTGGGGGAGTAGCACTCCTATATAAAAATTGCCTACAGATCTCTTCTATAACTTATAACCCACCTCTGGACAGTAAGGCTGAAGTCCTCATCTCCAGACTTCAAATCAACCCTAACAAATCCCTTTATGTCATCTGTATCTACCTACCCCCCGGCAATAACAATATTGTAATAGAAGATATTCTTAGCTGGGTGTCCTCAACTTACCCACAAGAAACAGTAATACTAGGTGACTTTAACACTGACTGGAAAACTGTCAATACTAATAATCCTTCCTCACATATTAATCTTTATGGCTTTATTCAAACTATCACCTGAACTACCAGAATTAACAAACCAACCAAAAAAGAGAGCAGCTTAGACTGGATACTTATTAATAAACATCCACATACTTACAATGTAGGAACTTTACCAGATGATCTAAGTGATCATACTCTAACTTACATTATAAGACAAAAGAGTGACATTTCTAACACCCCTACCTATAGGATCTCACGAGCCAAGAAACACTTTAACCCTGTACTATTCCAAAACAAACTCAATGCCTGTGACTGGAAACCTCTAAAATTTCTCCCACTAGATGATGCTGTTAAATATTTTAACTCTAAATTTCTAGTAATCCTCGATGAGCACGCACCTAAACGATCTATTAGAATGAAATCCAAACCAGCCCCCTGGCTTTCAAAAGAAACCAGACAGAAAATTCTACTTAGAAACAAATCATGGGCTTAGTGGAGAGCTAACAGAACTTCCCCTGAACAACAAACTTTCAGATAGCTAAGAAATAGAACAAAAAAAGCTATACTTACTGACAAAAATAACTACTATTGTAAACTACAGCAAACACACCAAAAGAATCCACAGAAATTTTGGATTAGCTTAAATAGACTCCTTCACCCTGGCCACTCTAGCACACCATCCCCTCAAGATACTGATCATAATACCCCACATCAAACGGCCAACAACTTCAACACCTACTTCACAGAGACCATACAATCTCTAGCCAGTCAGCTTTCCACTGATAACACAAGGCTCCCAACCTCTTTACCTGGATCTTTTTACCAACATTCCAATTTCAACCTGTCTCAACCACACTCATCTACAAAATCTTACAAAAACTTAAGCCTTGTACTCCTTCAGCCGACCAGTTACCTTCTGAATATTTGCAAAAAGCAGCCAAAGTCATTGCCTTTCCCATATCCATCCTAATTAACAGAACCATCAATGAGGGAATCATCCCAGACATCTGGAAAATCTCCCACATCATTCCCCTACATAAAGGTGGTAAATAGAAAGATTACTCTAACTACAGGCCGATAGCTCTACTATCACCTTTAGCAAAAGTCATGGAAAAATGCATTCACCACCAGCTATTATACCACTTAACTAAACACAGCATACTGGCTAACTGCCAGCATGGCTTTAGGCCATTTCATAGTACCACCACCGCTTTCCTATCTTTCACCGACTCCATTAATAATTTATTTTTATTTATTTATTTTACATTTGTTGACCGGGCTAGTCTAGCTGGATATATATCCGTTTACAGTAGAGGCCCGGGGAGAAAAGCTCCAGTATGGATAAAATTACAGTGATTTATAACAATTTTCTTAGTAGATTTATACAAGGTACAAGAGAGGATATCTATCACATTTTAAAAAATAAGGTCAAGTTAACAACAAAAAGCAAGAACTACATACTAAAGTTATTAAGAGATATAGGAATCACTTAGTATTCACCTCTCAAATCCAGAAAGCTTCAGGTAGGGCCAGTAAGGGGACAGGAAGGAAAAATAATAAGGTGTATTGAGACATACTTTCAATAAGAACCGTAATAACAACATCCTCTCTTCTGCTCTCTTCATCAACCTTTCAAAGGCTTTTGATATGGTAAACCACCCCCTGCTTATAAATACTCTTGAATCTCTTTCTCTGGATACCCTAGCTGTACGATGGTTTAAGTCCTACCTCAACAATAGGCAACAGGCAGTTCTCTGGGAAAGTAAACTATCATCCCACCTGCCAGTCACCCTTGGAGTCCCTCAGGGCTCCATTTTAGGACCTCTTCTTTTTTCATTATTCATCAATGACCTTCATGTAGCAATCCCTGAAGCCACCTGTATTCAATATGCTGATGATTCCATGCTTATATGTTCTGCCAACTCCATTTCTGAACTACATTCACTAACTCAAAACGTATTCAACTCAGTAGAAGTTTGGTTCTTGAAACACTGCCTCCTTTTGAACGCCAAAAAAACTAAGCTCCTACTCTTTACACCTACCAGTAGGTCCTCTCTTATAGACTTCTCTGTTAAATCCAACAATGGCACCCTTATCTTCCCCGACTCTACCACCAAACTATTAGGAGTCACAATTGACAACAACCTTAACTTCGATAGCCATATAAATAACACCATACAAACAGTAAACAGAAAAATAGACTCCTTATATAGAATCAAACCCTTCTTAACTCCAACAACTAGAACCACTATTGCCCACTCTCATTTAATCTCAACTCTTCTTTACACCTCACCTATTTACACTAATCCAAAAAAAATAATAATCTTCTCAAACTAGCAAGCTCCTACAGCAATATTGCCAGATTTGCCACTGGTAATGCATTTCAAACTCACCACTGTCTGAATCTAAAGCAGCTAGATTGGCTTGAACTTCCTAACATTGATTTTTTCCCAACTTACCATTGCCCATAAGATCTTTTACCAACCAAACAATACTCCTATACTCACTAACCTCATTATCCCTTATAATAATCTTAATTCCCTATGCTCTTCTAGCAAACTACTTGCTAGCATAAGTAAGACCAATAACTTGGCAGGTGACACCCTTTTCTCCAATACTGCTGGAAAAAACTGGAACCTTCTACCAATAGATCTAACTTTACTACCTTCACTGTCACTCTTTAAGCAAAAACTCAAAAGACACCTAAAAACTCACTGGTTATGTCCCTGCAGTAACCCTGACTAATCTTCAACCATTCTCTACTTCTATCTTCACACTGCCTCTGGATACAAAATCGTACTGTGTGTACCCCTCGGTATGCCGAAACTGTTTCTAGTAAGATTAATATAACTTCCAGTATTTATTTAATCTATCAAGTAACTGTAAAGTACCTCATATATCATGTTGTAAGATGACTTGTATAATCCTATATACTCATCCTTCTTAGTATTGTACTTCTTCTGGGCTGCTTTTTGTATTCTAATCTCCTCCTACTCTATTTGTTATACATCTGTATATGATATTTTGTGTTATGTTTGGAGCTTTTCTCCCTGGGCCTCTACTGAAAATGGAATATATCCAGTTAGACTAGCCCGATCAACAAATGTAAAATAAAATAAAAAATGAAAATGCTAAGTGTAACTATTATTTTATTTTTTTTTTTGGGGGGGGGTGACTTTTTATGTGGCCATTTTGGTCAGTTGGTGGTAATCATGTTGGTTACTCATTAATATCTTGTCAGAACCCTTAAAGGCTGACTTCTGCATAGGCTTTGAAGGAATGTTGAAAATGTTTTATGCCCATTTCAAATTTCCTTGTTAACAAACTGTGTGATTTTGGGGTGGGGGTGACTTTTTATGTGGTCATTTTGGTCAGTTGGTGATAATCATGTTGGTTACTGATTAATATCTTGTCAGAACCCTCTAAGGCGGACTCCTGCATGGTCTTTGAAGGACTGTCGAAAATGTTTTATGCCCATTTCAAATTTCCTTGTTAACAGACACTAAACTGTGTGAAAGCTTTCAAAAGTTGCATTCCAGTACTGCTCATTTAACAGAAGAAAATTGTCCTAAGGCTTCATTAAAAGGCATTGGTACATTTTTATCTAAAGGTATAGTTCAGATTGTGCATTTTGTTTGCATAGTGCAGATATGTTTGATATTCAAGCCTTGTCTCTAGGAAAATTAAAGCAGTCTGAAAAAAGCATAGCAGTTAAGTGTAATTAACTTGTAAATTAATTGTTTAAAAGTTTCCATGCGTTTTAGTTATCTGATTGTCATCTTTTTATATGCAGATATTTTAACAGTTCTTCATTGCTTTCTCATTTTAAAGGAATGTAGCAGTGGAGGTTGTCATAAGCCATATACCACATTGGTTTCTGTGCATGGTGGGCTAACAGCAGTTTGTTCTAGTTCTCCTTTCCCCCATTTGAGAACAGTAAAGTGTAACATTGCCAGTACGTAGCTAATACTGTTGTGAGATTTAATGTTTTTCTGGACTTGATTCTTAATGAACCAGATAGTGTTTCCTAAGTCCAGAAGAAAGACATGGGAAGCTTGCAGTTAATGTAACTCAGGCAGACTTAAGAATTTTTATTTATTTTATCTTTGTTGACTGGATTAGTCCCATTAGCCTAGTAGCCACTTTTCAGTGGAGACCTGAGGCGGTAATTATACTACTAGGGGAAATTTGGAAGGGCATCAAGGAAATTCCCCTACTCGTTGTCATTGCGAGTGGGACCTATTTTGTACGAGCGCTTCCTGTTTCTGTTCCAGGGCATAGAGGCAGCCTGGAGAAACATTGTCACAGATGGAGAGAGGAGATAATAGAGTGGTGAGACAAATGGTGGAGTAAGCCAATATCGAGACCAGAGAATGCATGCAGGATTCTGAGAAGATGTTTCATAGAAATCCAGTAGCTTTTTAGTATAAAAAGAATAGTTATGTACTGTTTTTTTGTACTCCATGAAGGCTTTTTCCCTGGCACTAGAGGTTAATAAAATTGCATCTGATGTTGTCCATTTCATTTCATTAATCTGTGGGTATTGGTTCCTATCCTTGGAACTGACAGGCCGTTTTTTTTCCAGCTTGAGCTCCTCCTCCCTACCCACAATGCCCTGCATCCCCAGAATAACTCAGATTTTGTTTGCCACACTTCAAGGTTAGCATAGAGTTCCGTTTGGTCTAGAGCTTCTCCTAGTTAGAGTGGATGTAAGTCTTTATACGTGGGTTTTTTTGTTTTCCCTACCAACTATTCTTTAATTCTTTAGTGATAGATTCCTGTGTCCTTTCTGCCGAGTTTTTCTCTGTTAGCATTTCCTGTCTTCCCTATTTAAAAAAAAAAAAAAAAAAAAAAGACCTTCCTTTTCTTTTCTCTTTCTGTTCTGTCACTGTGTCTGAACAAAAACCTTAAGGGCTCAAAAAGTTTAATTCAAATGGGTGGAAGATTTCTCTGTCTGAAACCCACAGGGAGTGGGTTTACTGCTTGGGGCCTAACCATTTGGAAGACCCTTGTGAAAGCTCTAGGGCTTTCCATCCTCTGGCTCTGGTGAATAGGAGAAGCAAACTGGTGATAAAAGGTTTGCTCCCTCCTTCCTCCACCTCGGGGATGCATTCTACTTCTGGGGCACAACCTCCTCCTAAAAAGTCTAGGGAGTCCTGGGAAACCAGGAGACCTTTTCCTGCACGATCCTTCTCCGAACTGTTGAGAAAAAAAGACAAAATCTTCAGAACTGACTTGGTTGGCTCCGAGCTCGGTTGCCACTGCTTCTACTCCTTCTTGGTCATCTTCTGTTGTTCTGGGGCCGAATTGTGTGCTTCCATGGTGTCTGCTCCTACGGTCTTGGTGCCCGGGTCGATGCTGACAAGACATGCGTAGAGATCTCTGTCCCGTTCCCCATGGAGATCCACCAGACCTCCATCCACAGCTTCTTCTGGGTCTTCCTGAAGCTTAACTTCCGAAGACATCGGCAAGCTCATGAGGCAGTTTCTCGAGATACAGAACCAGATGGTGCTTGTGTCTGCTCCGTCCACATCTGGATCTGTGCGAGTTTCCCCATTCCAGGCAGTAACATTTTCTCCAATCCACCCTTTGGTTTCTGAGTCATTGGTTTCGTTGGTTCAGGGTGCAGGGGTGTCAGAACTGATAGAGATTTCATCTTTGCCCCCCCGACTTTCTCCACAACCTGCTAGGCGCCATAGGCTTAATTTCCGAGAGTGTCTCGGAGCCATAGAGTTGAGGTCAGTTCTGGGGGGGGGGGGTTAACGTCAACTCTGAAAATGTTGGAGCCTTCTCTTCCTTTCTGAGCATCAGCTTCCGACAGCTCGGCTCTAACTCCTCCCTCTGAGCAGGAGGCTCGAACTCTCCAGGAGGTGTCTGCTCCAGTGTTCTTAGCTCCAATGAGACAGCTCCAAGTGGTTTGGAGCCTTTCCACTTTCGAGGTCGTGGAGAAGGTTCTATCTGTCCATAGGAGACCCTCTGCATTTACCACTACGGACACTTCTGTCCTCATACTGGATTTGTTTCTGAGGTCTTTGAGCTGCAGCGTGGACAACTGGCCCCAGAAATCCTCCATACCCTTCCATTGGTGGATCCCTGTGCTTCTTCTGATACCTCCCCAGATCACCCCCCTCTCGCTAGCAGGTCCCTAGGAAGAGATTGTGTAAAAGGGGGAACATTGATTAACTCACTATGGATACTGATTTTGAGGAAGGGGAAGGATCTCCAGAATCACCACCTGACAAGGTCTTCTTTAGAGACATTCTTGGAATCCTTTACCAGCGGGATGATTGGTCTGCCCAAAACCCTTCCCTGGAGGAATTGGTACTGTGGGACATTTTCGGGTCTGGCCCATCTACTACCTAGGTGTCCCATCCAACCTGGGTGACCCACTTAATTCAGCTGGTATCCTCGAGGGCCTGGAAGGAGCTGGATACAGTGAAACCTATCCCTAAACATGCAGACAAGATTTTAAGTGCCCATGTTAACAAATTGCTCTGGAACAAGGGCATCCCAATAGATGTCATGGTTGTTGTGGTAGCCATCAAGAAGGATCTGGCCCAGGAAAGTTCCTCTGTCCACTCCCCCGAATAGAGAATCCTGGGCATTGGACGGGTTTGACAAAATAGTCTAGTCCTCATCTACTTTTGCACTCTGGCTGTTGAACTATTTGTTGCACTTTACCAGGGTACAGAGGGACTTAGTCAAGGAACTTTTCTAGCATGGTCCCAGGGTCTATGTCCCCAGAAGAACAGGAGTCTTTTTCATCCAGGCTGGCCACGCTATATTCTTTAGCCAATTCGTCCCTTTGGACGGTGCAGTGGTGCAGGAGTTGTATTGTTGCCTCACAGCAAGAGGTTCCCTGGTTCGATTCTCGGCTGGGGTGCCTTCTGTGCAGAGTCTGCATGTCCTCCCTGCATTCGTGTGGGTTTCCTCCAGTTTCCTTCCATGTTATAAAGACATGCATCTGGAGCGTTTCTCCCCGGGCCTCCACTGAAAATTGGCATTGTTCCAAGTCAGACTTTACTGGTAAACAAATGTTAAAATAATTAAAATAAAAATGAATGAGGCTAAACTCTTACGCTGTGGAGGGTACCTCAAGGGTGGCCAGTTCTGACATTGCCATAAGGCCCGATGTCTGGATGAGGCTGTGCGATTTTGCGGAACCTTTCAAACAGTTCTTTATTAATGCTCCTTTTGATGGCTCCACCTTGTCTGGGCCCACAGTCCATGACACTTTATCCCAGAGTGAGAAGGATGGTAAGACCCTGTGTGCTGTCAGAATCCATTTTTCTACACCACAATGGACCTTTTCCAGGAACCAGCGTGGGAGTAAGAAGATGTGGTTTCAGAAGTTGCAAGGTCCCTTCCAGGACACTCAAGGAGACTCCCCCCCCCCCCCCACCCAACAGGGCATAGGTGGATATAGTCAAAACAGGAGACGCTGCCCACACGGCCGAGGGGGTCTGCAAAATCCGGGGTCATGGGAAACTTTCCAGGGCAAGCCCTTCCATCGATCCTGAACAGTTGCCTGACTGCTGTTAGGGGATGTTTCTCCTTGCACCCAGAAGCCTGGGAGACCATCACAAGTGACAGGTGGGTGCTAAGGGTTGTATCCAGATAATACTTCATTCCTTTTTCCGAAACTCCCAAATGAAAGCATCACCTCCCCAATATTCACTCAGTCAGAGGGAGGATGTGGCCCAGGAAGTAAAAATGTTGCAGCAAAAAAGAGTTATCCAAGAGGGTCCCCCCCTGATCAAATTGTATTGGGAGTTTACTCCAGATTCTTTTTAGAACCCAAGAAGACAGAGGACTTGTGACCTGTCCTGGATCTGACCTCTCTGAACAAGTCAGTGAAACACGAGAAGTTCTGAATGGTCACGATTCAGTCCATCGTACCTCTCCTAAAGATGGGTGTTTGGATGTGCTCTTTAGACCTAAAGGATGCATATTACCGTTTTGTGCATTTCAGGCTGGGGCCAGTCAGTACCAGTTGAGGGCGCTTCTGTTTGGTCTCACCACAGCCCTTAGGATGTTCAGCAAATGTCTAGCAGTGGTTACAGCTCATCTCCGACTGCAAGGTTATCAGATATTTCTTCATCTGGATGACTGGCTTCTGACCGCTCCTACCAGGCATCTACTACTTCAGACCAGGGATTATTTTCTCAAGTTGGCCACGATCCTGGGAATAACCTTCAACATACTGAAGTCTCAGTTGGACCCAGTACAAAACATAGACTTCATCGGGACTTGCCTGGACACAAGAACATCTTATGCTTACCTCATGACAGACAGGGTATCAAACATGAGATTTCACATCAGCCAGATTTTGACCATTTTAAAACCTCAGGCTAGTCTAGTTTTGAGTGCATTAGGCTCAATGGCAGCCACTGTAACCCTTATGCCCATGGCACATTTTCACATGCGACTATTACAATGGACCTTAGCAGTCAAATGGTCACATCTCAGAAATCCTTTGAATTTTCCCATCAGTCTGTCTTGTGTATGCAAGGAGTGTCTGCTTTGGTGGCTTCACTCTGCAGAAGTTACTCAAGGACGCTCATTCATTCTTCCATCCCCGAATGCCACGTTGACCACGGCCGGCTCCCAGCTTGGGGGGGGGCATTGTTTTTGTCAGACAGTCCAAGGCACATGGATGCCCCAAGATACTATGTTGCATATTGGTGTACTGGAGATGAGAGCAGTTCTTCTAGTGCTGCAAGAACTTGACAGCTTTCTACCTCTTAGGACATTTGTGATCCAAACAGGCAATATGTCAGTGGTTTGGTCCATGAACAAACAGGGAGGGACCAGGTCTTACCCCCTGTGTCGAGAAGCAGTGAGAGTGTGGCAGTGGGCAAGCTCTACTAACCGCTTTCTTGTAGCAGTGCACATTTCGGAGGAGTCTCACATGTTAGCTGACAGGCTTAGCTGAGTGTTACTGATGCCTCATTAATGGTCCCTGAATCAGTCTATGGCAGACATGATCTTCCAGAAATTGGGTCATCCTTGCTGCGATCTCTTTGCATCCCCTCTCAAAAACAAATGCAGCAGGTATTTTGCCTTGATCCCTCCTCAGAGACAGTCCCCCAGGGACGCTCTTGTCCATGCTTGGCCCTCCAGTCTTCTCTTATGCTTTTCCTCCTCTAATGTTAATTCCCAAGTTTCTACAAAAAACTCTTGGCTTGAGAATCAAAGTTATCCCCATTGCTCCATTTTGGCCTCGGCAGACCTGGTTCGCCTTTCTTTAGTCTCACCTGGTTTGCCTTCCAATGAGATTGGATCTGGATCCAGATCTGCTTTCTCATCCATCAGGTCATCTACACCCAGACATTCAGGGTCTGAAATTAACCGCATGTTTCTCCACTTCTGATGGCAAGATTTCCCAGGTTTTCTTCCCCAGTTCAAGAAATTTTGATTTTCTTTCATATGTCTTCAGTGTGCAAAATTTACAAGAGTAAATGGAAATTATTTTCCTTTTGGGCTGAACAGAAACAGAGAGGCCCCTTTACAGCCCCAGTGGCAGTCGTACTAGATTTTTTGTCTTGCCTTTTCAAGGATGGTGCTAGTTACTCTACTGCCAGAGTTCATCTAGCTGCTATGTCCAGTTTTCACATTGGTTTGGATTCCTTATTTCTTGCTTCTTCTAAACTGTGTAAAGGATCGTAGGAGGTTACTAGGCTAATGGCCCTGGGGCCCTTACAAGCCTAGCCAAGAGTTTATCCCCAAAACAAGAAACCACCGTCAGCACCTGTCACCCCTGTCAGTGAGGGACAAAGGTGGAACCTCTGGGACAAGTTTGTGGTTTCCCATACACTCATCAAGGGTGTGCGTGAAGGGGGTCAGTGAGGTACTCTTTTTGACATGTATGGGAAGTCTATTCCAGAGACAGGACAGCCTCTGGGAGACAAACCTTCCTCTCTCCAGAAGATTTTGTTGATGTTGCATATTAGATTTAAGCCTATCGAGTGGGTAATGCGCGAGGGGTTAGACTTATGGATATGGAGCATCTCTAGTAGGGCAGAGTCCGTTATTCCCTTGTAGGTGAGAGACAGATCACCTCTGAGCAATCTGTATGATACCAAGTAAAGTGATAGTGATTTGAGCCTTCCGCATAGGACAGATGTTGGAGGTGATGGATTCTTTTTGTGAGGTATTTCTGTGGCCTTTCCAGTTAGTGCAGGAGGTTGGAGAGGTACATACCAAGTGGGGCATTATACTTAATTGTAGGTCTAATGAGGGGAGGAATACAGAGAGATAATAACCTCCTTTTTTCTGGATGCAATCCCTTTACTGATGAGATGAGCCAGGTAACAGGCTTTTCTGACCCCTGCCGCTACATGATGGTCGAATGTGAGATTGTTGCCAACCTGAGTACCCAGGTTTCTTGCCACGGGTTGTGTGCTTAGGGGGGTGCCGTTGATGTAGTAATCAGTAGGGGCCGTGTTTTTGCCAAATGGTTTGATGATATATTTTTTGTGTTTAACTTAAGGCCATGATTTTGGCACCAGTTATTTGTAGCTGTGAGACCCTCTTGCAGTATGTTAACATCATTTGGGGAGTCAGTGACAGCACCCAACATAGTCATCCGCAAACTTGGTCAGCCACAGGCCCTTTGTCTTGACCTCTGAGAAATAGATGCCAAACAGTAGGGGTCTCAGGACAGATACCTGGGGAACACCACTAGTGACAAGTCTGCTTTCGGAGGTGGTGGCACCTATTTTGACCTTGTGGGTCCTGTCTGTGAACCAGTTGGCCACCCATCTGATGAGATAGGGAGTAACACCAAGTTATATTAGCTTTTCGATGATGCCCGAGTTGGGGATTGTGTCAGAGGCCTTGGCCAGGTCAAGGTAAGCTGTATGTACTGACTTTCCCTTATCCATGGCCTTGGTGACAGTCTCAAAGATGTCGTCTAGGTTCAGTAGGCAAGATCTGCATCTGACGAACCCGAATTGGGTGGAGTCGAGTGTTTGGAGATTACCTGTGTCCTTGTTTATGAGATCCATAATAATATATTCCATAACTTTACAGATCAGACTTCTCAAGCTAATGCGGCGATAGTTTCCCGGGTGAGTAGTGGCACCACCTTTGTGCAAGGGGACGACAATGGAGGTTCTCCACTCTGCTGGAATGAAGCCTGTAATTTGGCTGTGGTTGAATAGGGTGCTCAGTGGTGAAACTAGTTCTGGCTGGAGATGGTGCAGAATACAGCCTGGAATATTATTAGGTCCCATGGAAACTGTGTTCTTTGCCTTTGATATGGCCGTTAACACTTGATCTATGGAGACGTGAGGTGTGGGACAAGTATTGGAGATGTCGACTGGGCCTTTGGGGGGCTATAAGGGGGGGGTGAAGTTTGCACTGAACCTGTCAGCTAGCAGGTTGGCTAAGTCAGCAGGATCAGTGTAAGTGGTACCATTAAGTACTAATTCGGAACAAATCTGGGCTTTGCCATGGAAGTTCCTAACGTAACTGAAGAAGAACTTGTGGTTTTCCTTTGTTTCAGAGGCTAGTTTCAATTCATAATTGGCTTTGGAGTTTTTCACTAATGATCTAATTTGCTTGTTGAGGCAGAGGAGGGAGATTTTCCGATTTGGAATTTGTTCATTTTTCTCTTGGACAACAGTTTCTATCTTTTGTTGTAAAGCCTATTCATACAGGATGTCCACTAGACAAGTTTGTGTTTCCTTGAGGAGCAGGTTTTAGTTCTTTTGGGTATGGCTGAGTCCATGCAGTTGTACAGGTGCTTGTATACTGCTCTGGTGTACTGTTAAGCATAGTTGTCTGCGTCCTCTGAGGGGGCAGTGGTGTGAAGCTGCTGATACCCTCCCTTAGGAGGGTGTAGTTGGCTTTTGAGAAGTTTTTTAGCCTGATTATGGCTGGGGAGGGGTAGGGTGGGGTAAAATCTTTGAGAATAAGTAAAGCATTTCTTAAGGGCACTTTCCTGCTTTGACCTCCAGTGAAAGATCCTACTCCCCCGTGGATCTGACTATGATTTTGCAAGCTTTGGTCCATCCCCCCTTCGAACCCTCAGTGACTGTGGTTTGAAATTTCTTTCCTGGAAGATTCTGTTTCTAGTCGCTGCTACACCTGCCAGAAGAGTGTCTGAACTTCAAGTCCTTTTGGCAAATTTTCCATATTTGTTTCCATATTTGATTTTCCACAAGGACAGAGTGACCCTGCGTGCTAATTCTTTTTTACCCAAGCTGGCTAAGGAGGGAAACATTAATCAGTCCATCAATCCTTTGGTCTTTTTTCCCTGATTATCGAAACAAAGGGGAATACACTCTGCATTTGCTCAATGTAAATAGGAAAATTTGCTTTTATACACACAGAACCAAGCCCTTCAGGTTGTCTGATCAGTTGTTAGTCTCTTTTTCAGATGCAAAGAGAGGTAGAGCTGTTGCCAAAGTTACACTAGCAAGATGGTTGAAATACTGCATTACCTTCATCTACTCTTTCAAAAATATTCCTTTACCAGGACGAATAAAGGCACATTCTAGAAGGTCTATGGCTGTGTCTTAGGCTTTTTGGTCTAGAGTATCTATTAAATACAGTTGTGCTGCTGCTACTTGGTCAAATCCCCACACCTTCATTATGCATTACAAATTGGGCATCATATCCAGGAGTAGAAGTGCTTTTGGTTCTGCTGTACTCTGGAATATTCTTCCATGAGGGCCACCCTGGATTCTAGTAGCTGGGGACTTTGTCCCACAGGTTAATGAAATGAAGTGGACAACATGAGATATAGAAGTTATGTTCTTACCATAATGTTCCATCTGTGTTGTCAATCTTCATTTCCATTAACCCTTCCCCTTATCCAATTCTTTGGGAAGCCTGGTAGAATTTCAGAGGAATCTCTATTCCTTCTATTGAGCTTCTGATGTTCCTTCTTTTAGATATGTATATGCATATTTGATCTGTATGTTTATTTAAGGGTATGATCATGTTCTTTGTGTTCTGCTTTTTTTACAAACTTGATCTGAGGTATTCTGGGGAGCACGGCATTATGGGTAGGGAGGAGCTCAAGTCAGGAAGCTCAAGCTGGAAAAAAGCAGCCAGTAGATTCCAAGGATCAGAACCGATACCCACAAGGTAATAAAAATGAAGATGGGCAACACAGATGTAATGCTATGGTAAGAACATAACTTCTTTTTTGTCTGGGTCAGTACTTTCTGGTTATGTAAATATTTATATCTATATATCTATATCTGTATGTGTGTATATATATATATATATATATATATATATATATATATATATATATATATATATATATATATATGTAAGTAAATTAAAACTAACTCACTGTGGCCAAAACAAATAAATACACACTAGATGGAATATTAATTGCTTTTGTCCTTTAATGATGTGAAGAACTTCATCAGAATATAGTAACAAGGAAAAGATGCTATAAAAATAAACGGTAATATACAGAATAATAGATTTTTGAGTACCTGTGGTAACTGGCTTGGCCTATTTATAATATATACATATGTATGAAAGGGGAGGGCTTTAGGTAAGCTATTGTAATGCACACTTTATGTGGATATTCTCATTAAGACCAGGAACAGCCTCAGCATTCAGCAGCAATTGCCATTTCATTTCTCTGACCTGTAAGAGAGTATCTCAGTCGCCAAAAAATATATCAACTATTTCAAGCAAAAAGAAATGAAACCCAGAAAATTTAAAACAAACTCCCTTGTGCTTAGCCAAGGCATTATTATCATTATTATGGCACATTGCAAACAAATGTTCTTTAATCCGATCTGACAGCTTACGGCATGTCTTTCCAATATAAAAACTGCTGCAGGATTTTCACACTGCTGCATACACTGCACACTTAGAGTGACAGTCATAATGTTTAGTAAAATGAACCACATAATTGCAGTGTGGAAAACATATTGTTCACAAGTATAAATATATTTGCAGACTGTACAGTTATTGCACACATGCATTCCTTTATGGCCTTGGTTTAAGTCAGGTTATTCTGCATAAAGTTGTGGATCTCTGTTTTCAAAGTGCATTTTAAGGGTTCTAGTCTTTTTATATGCAAAGCTGGGAGTAATGCCCAAGCACCTTACTTACTGATTGACTGTTAGCAATAATGTCCTAGTTTTTCATGAGGAAACTTTGATGCCTGACATATATCCCTGCTTATAAGAATTGGGAAGCTTAATGTCATATCTCTTTTAGGTTTTATCTTGTGTTTAATAGCTCATTTGGTTGTAAAAGCATATGAGGTAAGAACATTTATTCTTATTAACAAAGAGGCATTTTGTGACATTATATTTGAGGCTGTTTTTTAATAGAAAATTTAATTTGAGAATAAGAAAAAAGAAAGGCTAAGTAACCCACTGAATCTTTGTGATAAAAGCATTTAATAGCGAAACAAAAGGACATTCATGTACAATTTTGAACAGATGTGGAAAGGGACACTTTGAAAGGACATTTGAAAACTTTATGTAAAGTAGTATTGGACATTCCAAATGTTTACGATAAAAGGGGTTTATGGACTGGTGAATGGGATTGTAATATTGTATTGAATGTAGAAAAAGAAAAAAATATATACATATAAAAAAGCATGATAAATGTGGAGGGGTTTAGTGGTATCAAATCAAATAAAACTGGGGACAACCCAACATATATATATTTTTTTTGTTTTTGTGGAAATGAAGGATATTTGATAAATAACTGTGATAAAAGAAAATCTTGTATGTGTGGAGAAATGGAACATGATGCAAAAAAGTGAATTGAAATGTTAGAAATGTAACAAAAGTGAATATTTATGAATGGATTGTAAAATGAAAATAAATTTAAGGAAAAAGAAAAGACAAGAAAATGAACAAAAAAGAAATTTTAGTAGTAGTAATATTTACTGTTTTGTAATGTAACATGATACCTTGTGATTGAGAATATCTCTACTTGATTTTTGAAATATTGTGTTTGTGGATCTTTTTTCCTTAGGTGTCCACTGAAAATTGGCACTTTCTGGCCAAGTCGGACTTTCCCAGTAAACAAATGTCAGAAATAAATATAAGAAAAATTAGATGAAAAAAAATGAGGATATAGAAGAAGGCTCTGAAATAAGTAACAAGGAAGACTTTTAAACTGAGAGACAGTAAAAAAAAAAAGTCTGTTGGTAAAAGGACAAAAGACAGAAAAAGAAAACTTAAAAGGACAAGTACAAAAGAAAAAAAAAAGAAAATGGATGAAAAAGAATATGTACAGCTAATGACTGGGGGTTATTATAATGGTTAAGGTGTTTGACACAAAAACCTAAGGTGTACAGTGTTTGATTCACAGCTTTGGGATGGAAATTGGCAAAGCTTAGAATGGCCCATTAAGGCAGCTAGCCTATTAATTAGCTATGAACCTATGAAACCATGAATCTAAGGAAAATGGGAGAATAAAAAAATTTGAGAGATTTCTGTAAATGTGAGTAGTATTGAGAATATAAGAAGAAGATTAGGGATTTTGGAGTGGTGTAATACATGTGATATAGATGTAATTATAGTAGAAGACACAAGATGTTTAACAAATGAATAAAGATTGCAAACGGAGAAACTATGGGGAAGAAAGATTATCTGGAATTTGGGAATTGATAGATGTTCTGGAATAGCCATATTCTGTAGAAATTCAGTCAAGATAGTAGATGTAACTTCAGCAAAAATGGAAAGATTGCCCATTGTAGATTTAAAATGGGAAGTATATATAATGTTAACATTTTATACTTATACTAGTTGTAAACAAAGGGAAAGCTTATTTCATCAGATTTTAGACTATGTAGTGATACAGCTGTATGTTATAATATCAGGAGACTTTAATTGTAGTTTGAGGCAAGTGTGAAAGGAAAAGATATGTGAAAAATTGTAGACGTTATAAAAAGTGGTAAGTTAAAACATTGGGACAAAACTGTATAGACTTACAAAAGGGGTACCAATAAAACTGAAGTAGATTATTTTATAGTATTAGAAGCTTTAGTTATAGGAGAAGGGTTGTAGTTAAAACAGGATTTTCTGATCATCTTGTAAGACGGTTAGAGCTAAGGAAAACAAATAATGTATAAAAACAGACAAATTAATAAAAAGGTTAAATGAGAAAACATGGAATGAAAAAGGAAAGAGATTAGTAATACAGTTCTGAAAAAAACATTTTACTATGAGAACATTTTATAAAAACTGAACTGAATGGTGAATGATTAAGGAAAAATATAAAAAATGTTTTTACAGTGGCAGTATTATGTGAGAAAAGTAGAGAAAGAAAAGTATAAAATAATGCATAATGGTAGAAAGTACTTTGACAAGAGAAGAATTATATGAAAGAAATCAAGAAAAAATACAAGAATTGTTATTTAAGCAAAGATATTTTACAAAGAAAAAGATACTGTCAAGTTACTTGATAAAAGAAGACGGTAGTGAAATGAGAGAATAAAAAAATGTAAAAGGATAAACAGAAAGAGCTCGAAAACATTATGAATAGTATGTATGTACAAGAAATGTTTAAGGAAAAAAAGTAGTGAAGAAAACATAGAAAGTAAAAATGTTAACAAAAAGAGAATAAGGAGTTAGAAAAGCAGATTTATTTATATAAGCTAGATAAAGTATTATGGCAAGTAAATATAGATTTAGCTGTAGGACCTGATGAAATAGGGAATGAAATGTATGGAAATTTAAGGGATTGACAAAAATAAATTTTTAAAGATTTGAATGAATGGTTAAATGAAGGTTTTATGTATAAGGAGTTTTGTAGTAGAATGCTTAAATTCATATGGAAGAAGGAAGACAGAAGACAAGTAAAAAAAAACTTGGAGACCAGTAGTATTGAATAATAATGATTATACGATCTTTATGAAAATAATACATAAGAAATTTAAAACTAAACTGGAAAATGCTATTGAAGCTAGTTTATATGTACTATAAAGGGGAAGAGTTGTCAGAAATTATTAATGATGGAGAAAATTTAGATGATATGAATAGAAAAGAGAAAATCATAAGAGACCTTAAGGCATTTGACACAATGGGAACATGAAATCTTATAAATAATAGTGAAATAATATAATGCAAGTAAGAAAGTTAGGAAATTATGTATGTTTGCATATAGTAATTCTTCTTCTTCTTTCGGCTTTTTCCCAGTTAGGGGTCGCCACAGCGGATCACCCGTCCGCTCTTGATTGGCAGTGGAGTTTTACGGTGCCGAAGTGCCAGCCCGGCGCCCAACCTTCCACAGAAGGCACACACATGCACACGCACATGCTCACACCTAGGGCCAACTTCCATTGCCAGTCCACCTGCAGCATGTCTTTGGGATATGAGAGGAAACCGGAGCACCCGGAGGGAACCCATGCGGCCACAAGGAGGACATGCAGACTCCGCACAGAAGGCACCCCAGCCGAGAATCGAACTGGAGAACCTCTTGCTGTGAGGCGGCAACGCTAACCGCTGCACCACCGTGGTCACCCACATGTTTGCATATAGTAATAATAAAAGTAAAAATACTTGTAAATGTGTGTTTAAGCCAAGAGGTACATGTGAAGAGCGGTGTAAGACGAGGATACCCAATGCCTTGTATACTGTTTGCATTAGTTATGATTGTGATAGTATGTGAAATAAATTACAAAATAAAGGAGGTGGGTATATAACACCTGAAGCATTGAGAATTCCAGTCCTGTTAACATATGCATATGGCATTATAATTGTAAAAAAAAACAAAATTTGGATAAAAGAAGTAATTTGCAGAAATGACTGTCTGGATGTGATAGGGATGGTTTTAAATGAAGAGAAAAGTAAAGGTGTAGATATTGTAGTAAAGAATGGGGGGTTATGTTTTACAACAAATTAAATTTCTGTTTTAGGTGTAAAATTTGGAAGTAAAGATGTAAATAGAGTTTCATGGGAAAAAATAGAAAATAAAAACAAGCCTGTCTTTTATAGAGAACATATAAATTATCGTTCAGAAAAAAAGGCTTATTTGATAAATTCAGTACTGGGGGGTGGGGTATTATACTTGGCAAGTATATTTATGTTACCAGCAGTATTTGTAAAGGAATTCTTGCAGATATTTTTTTTTTCATTTGTATGGAGCTGTAGATTAAACCCAGTAAAAAAACGAGTTTTGTTTCTAAATAAAGAGGAAGGAGGTTTGGGGGTAATTAACCTAGTGGTGTATGCTTTTTCATTAAATTTGTACAAAGTGTTAAAATGAATAACTGAAAAAGATGAGAGATTAATAGCAAAACTGTATAAATATAAGTATGATAAATTTTGGGGTATGGTAAAAAAAAAAGTAAAAGAAAATGTACAAATGAACAAGAAAAATATTTTTTGTAGAAAATGAAAGTTGATGATATAGGAAAAGAAAAAAGTATGGTGTAAGAATGTAACAATAAAACATTACTATGCAAAACCATGAGAGAATCTTGCAGATGAAAAAATTAAAGCTATAAAAATAAGAAAGTAGAATGTCAAGGTATTTTGTGGGGACTGGAAATAGATAAATTACCAGTAAAAGGAAATATGCCATATAAACAGAAAAGTGATGGAATACATTTACATTGTCAAGAAGAAGAAACTATGTGATTTTGAAATGTAAAAGAGTAAAAAAAGTTAAGGGGAAAACATATAAAAAAAGATTTTTTGAAGAGATGAAAGAAGTAGATTCAAATAAACATGGATATGATTAAATATGGATATTATTAGAGTACAAGTAGAGTATATGTTAATAGGATAGATGAAAAGCTATTTTGATGTCATATGGGTTATATGGAATGAAACATTAAATGAAATTATGTTTCATGGGAAATGGATTTTACCAGCTATGTTAAATGAAACTGATGAAAGTGGTCAACCAGACCTGGACAGTACAACAAATTAAATAAAATTCTGCAACCAAACAAAATAACCAAAATCCCGTTTTATTGCACAATTGACACAATGTGTTAAAACAACTAAGCACTTTCGCCTGTAAAACTTATAGGCTTCCTCAGAGTTGTTTTAAAATACAAAAACCAGCAGTTCAGATACTCCAGAATCACTGAACACAAATGAAAACAATACTCCGAGTCAAGTAGCAGGCGCGTCCTTTAAATCAGTAGCGCTTTCACCCATTAGGGCTTCATCAGACTGTACAAGGGACAAGAAATCAGTGCAGTCTTAAATAGTCAAAGCAATTAACTTAATAAGACCTAATTACATCCAATCAACGATGCTCAATATATATAAGAATAGCTAAAACATGCTACAATAAACTAATAACCTAAGACATATAGCCAATGGCTAATGAATTAATCCTTCTAAAACAACATGTTAAGAGAAAGGGTGAGGGAACATATGTATAGCATAAGAATAGGGGATGATAGAAATGCCCTGGCCAGACATTGTAAAGCCAGAGGCCTGTCACACACTTTTAGTTTTTTTGTCATTCAGACAATTGATTGCAGCTCTAGAGGTGGTGATATAGAAACTTTTACCCTAGAGGTTGAGACCAGGTGGACAATTAGATGGAAAGCTGATGTTCCACCTGGCCTTAATGATAAGGTTAGCCTGTACCCTTTCTTAAAGAAAAGGAGACTTAGGGCTAAAAAATAAGGAATGATAAGAGACTTTTGATGGAGAGGGAATTGAAACTTTATAGCACTCAATTTTATGCTTGGTTTTAACAGGGATGTATGTTTTTACTTATGCCATGTTCAGTACCATCTAGTGACCAATGATAGGAACTACAAGTTAGTCCAGTATAAGATGGTATTATGTTCCTAAATGTTTCAAATATTTAAATGTGTTTTTAACCTTTGTATTTTTTAACATGTTGTTTTAGAAGGATTAATTCATTAGCCATTGGCTATATGTCTTAGGTTATTAGTTTATTGTAGCATGTTTTAGCTATTCTTATATATATTGAGCATCGTTGATTGGATGTAATTAGGTCTTATTAAGTTAATTGCTTTGACTATTTAAGACTGCACTGATTTCTTGTCCCTTGTACAGTCTGATGAAGCCCTAATGGGTGAAAGCGCTCACTGATTAAAGGACGTTCCTGCTACGTTTGACTCGGAGTATTGTTTTCATTTGTGTTCAGTGATTCTGGAGTATCTGAACTGCTGGGACATTATTGGTGTTTTTTAGCAAGCTACAGCGTTCCGTTTTGGTTTTTTGCTTTTTCTGACTTTATTTTTCGGAACGCTGCTCTTCCGGTGAGTGTTCTTACTGGTTTGGGATTTTATCTGTTTGCATCTCGCAAGGGGAGCATGGCTTGCACTAACGGAGGTGACGATATTGAACTGGCGTATACACCGGATATGCAGAGAGGTACCGAACGAAGGTTTGTGGATTGTGTAGCGGGCACCGAGAATGTTTTGCTGCTGTTTGAACCCAACGAGGAGCGTGGGTCCGAAGGGGACAACGCGGATGAATTAACAGCTTTGGCGGATGACTTGGAGTCACTCGAAGATGATTTTTTGAAACTCAAAAGACTTCAACTACAACGGCAGCATTTTGAAGCCTGTTTAACCAAACGGATTATACCTAGAGGGCTGCGTGTGCTGAAAATGCCCACCACAGGTAACAACTACCCTGAATTATTACTGAAATGGCAGAAATTAAATATGGAGTTGAGTTTCAATTATATGAAACTATTAATAGAATATCATAGACCGGAAGAAGAGATGCTTAGAGCTAAAGTGACCGAAAGGTATAGAGAGATTGATGTGAAATATGGAACTGTGAAAAAGACTTTGGGACTGGACAGATTGATGGACAATGTAATGTTGTTTGAAAGAAGGCTTACTAATCAAAAAAAGACCAAAATTGAAAGGGACATTATTGACTTTAAAAACGGCCACGTCTTCACTTGGCCCAGGACGGTTACTACTACTAATAATGTTGACAGTAATAATGTGAGAGGGCAGAAGGAGTCAATGAAGTATAGATCTACTGTAACTAGTAATATCAGTAATGATGTTAACAATGTAGATGTACCTATTAATGATGGTTTGAACACTGATGTTATTGTCACTGACTGTACGGTTACAACTATGGATACTAGTCAGGCTAGACGTAACCATAACGTTAACCTCTATCCAATGGTCATTCAAACCAAAGGAAAGTTAGGTCCTCTGGAGAACAATGGTTCCACGAGTGTGAAAGGTTTAGTGAACTCCTTTAATACGATCAATAATGATTCAGTAGTTAAGAGGAAAACCATTTCTACTGACAATGGGAAGGATGATACCTTTACAGGATCTAGACAGGAAGTTCCTTTCCCTATTCAGTCCCCCCGGTTCAGAGGACGCTCTCGGTCCATGAGCAGGGGGAGACAGAAAAGGAAAGTGACAGAGATGGAACAAGTAGGACCCACACTGAAGAAAATGTGGGGAAAGAAAGTGAATCCTTAGTTCTTAACCTGTCCAAAAGAGAACTGACTGTATATGAGGAGCAGGTCCTTAATAAGGGCCTTTCCTTTATACCTAATAGGGACAGTGAACTAACTAACACGATAATAGACACTAAAATGTTCATTAGAAATGTCCAATTGAAATTGGAATATGGATCAACTGATAAAGACAGAGTTGGTGACACTTTTAAACAAGTTAGTACTTATGTACCTACTCTGCATCCGGTTTTGGATACATTCTCTAGACTGATAGAATGTGATCTATATACATACTATTCATCTAGGGATGAGGGTAGGAAGTATAAGAGGAGAAGGAACTTAACTATCCCTGAGTTAAGAGCACTAAATGAGCTAAGGACAGATTTCAATATTATTATTACACCGGCTGACAAGGGAGGGCCCATAGTGGTGATGGACTCTCAAATGTACATTGACAGTATGAATTCATTATTGAGTATGGATAGCTCTTATACTAAATTGAATATTAATGAAGTCATGGTGAAAGTGTTTAGAGTGTATGACACCATTGATGATTTATTAAAAAGTAATTTAATAAGCAAAGACTTCTATAAATTTCTTAAGGTGAATCATCCTCTGATACCCATACTAAAAGGTCTACCCAAGGTGCACAAGGACTTGAGGAACCCACCTATGAGACCTATAGTCTCTGGGCGAGGTTGGGTGACTGAACCATTTTCCTTGTTTGTGGAACATCATTTAAGGAAGGTAGTTAATGAGAATCCTAGTGTATTGAAGGATAGTAAACAGTTCTTGCTAGACCTGTATGATTTTCTTTCGAAGTTTAGCAACCAGCATGATTATTATTTGGTAACACTTGACGTAAAGAGTCTATTTACCGTGATCCCCAACAATGAAGGGATTGAGTATGTCCAGAATTATCTTAGGGCGTCTACAGAAATGGATAGTCAGTTTGTTGAACTATTGGCCCTATTTTTAGAGATCATTCTAGAAAATAACATTTTTTTCTTCAACGAAGGGATATATATCCAAAATGATGGCGTAGCTATGGGCACTTCCTGTGCCAATAGCTACGCCAACATAGTTATGGCAGAATGGGAAAAGGTGAAACTGTTCCCTCTAGAGCTTTTTAAACGGCATGCTGTTTTCTATAAGCGGTTTGTAGATGATCTTTTCTTAGTTTGGGAAGGTAATGAGGCCTCGCTGTTGGATTTTGAGAAAGAAATAAATGGTCTCACGGACTATTTAAAGTTTACTATGACTTATTCCAAAGATTACATCCCATATTTAGATGTCAACATTATGAGATTGTCTAATGGTCTTGTGAATACCTCTGTACATAGGAAACATTGCTTTAGGAATACTTTGCTTCATAGAAGCAGCATGCATCCTAAGCATATATTTGACAACGTGATCAAAGGACAAATCATGAGGGCTTCCAGGTTGAACCCCACAGACTCTGGTTATAGAAGGGAGTTGTTGGGATTGACTAACAGACTAGTTGAAAGGAATTACCCAATTCAGCATATAAATGATACCGCTATTGAAGTATCCAATATGAGAAATAACAGAGCTAGACCCTATTTTTCAAGTATGGTAGACAATGTGATTGATAGTGGTTGTGAGGAGACTGAGGAGAAATTGTATAGTGTAACCATACCTCTGTTTTACACCAATGACGTGTTTAACATTAAAGGCATATTAGAAAAACATTGGCACATTTTAGGGGTGGATGAGTCCATTGGCAAGTTGGTTGGAACTAGGCCTAGGTTCTTTTATAAAAACAGCTTGAATTTGAAAAGAATGTTATGCCATAGAGGGCTTGATTATAGACACACTATACATTCTACCAACACAGTTCCATGCCAGAGTTGTAATCAATGTACTTTTATCAACACAGACACTACTTTCAAACCCCCCCTTATAGATAAGGTCTTCAACTTTCATACAGGCACTACATGTAGGTCTGAGAATGTTATTTATTTAGCCCTGTGCGGTTCTTGTACTGCGTTTTACATCGGCAAAACCAATAGACAGTTAAGAGAAAGGGTGAGGGAACATATGTATAGCATAAGAATAGGGGATGATAGAAATGCCCTGGCCAGACATTGTAAAGCCAGAGGCCTGTCACACACTTTTAGTTTTTTTGTCATTCAGACAATTGATTGCAGCTCTAGAGGTGGTGATATAGAAACTTTTACCCTAGAGGTTGAGACCAGGTGGATAATTAGATGGAAAGCTGATGTTCCACCTGGCCTTAATGATAAGGTTAGCCTGTACCCTTTCTTAAAGAAAAGGAGACTTAGGGCTAAAAAAATAAGGAATGATAAGAGACTTTTGATGGAGAGGGAATTGAAACTTTATAGCACTCAATTTTATGCTTGGTTTTAACAGGGATGTATGTTTTTACTTATGCCATGTTCAGTACCATCTAGTGACCAATGATAGGAACTACAAGTTAGTCCAGTATAAGATGGTATTATGTTCCTAAATGTTTCAAATATTTAAATGTGTTTTTAACCTTTGTATTTTTTAACATGTTGTTTTAGAAGGATTAATTCATTAGCCATTGGCTATATGTCTTAGGTTATTAGTTTATTGTAGCATGTTTTAGCTATTCTTATATATATTGAGCATCGTTGATTGGATGTAATTAGGTCTTATTAAGTTAATTGCTTTGACTATTTAAGACTGCACTGATTTCTTGTCCCTTGTACAGTCTGATGAAGCCCTAATGGGTGAAAGCGCTCACTGATTAAAGGACGTTCCTGCTACGTTTGACTCGGAGTATTGTTTTCATTTGTGTTCAGTGATTCTGGAGTATCTGAACTGCTGGGACATTATTGGTGTTTTTTAGCAAGCTACAGCGTTCCGCTTTGGTTTTTTGCTTTTTCTGACTTTATTTTTCGGAACGCTGCTCTTCCGGTGAGTGTTCTTACTGGTTTGTTTTAAAATACATTTGCCTCATTTAAATACAATTCTTAAAATGACAGCAACCATTCACATTAAAGATATTGTTGTCAAGATTAATTACATAAATAATGTTTCCAGTGCTTTGGAAAACAACCACTCTAAAATACTTCACTTAACCATAAGGAATCCACTCATGTCTTAACTTAAACATGGTTTTATAGAAATAAAATCATTCAAACCAGGAGCTACAGTAAAATTTAAACATAACTGCCAGTTTGATTCCTTTGCTTCAAGAAGTGTTTTACCATCCCCACCCCTTTCATTTAAACCACCTTATCAGTCACAAAAAAAAAATATTTTTTAAAATTACAGCATTTGATAATATGCAAATACAAGGCATTGTGAACATCTCTCTTTTTAATAGCCCTCACATGCTCTTGGATTCTCTCTTTTAATCTTCGAGAAGTTTCCCCACATAAAATCCGGGGCAAGAAAGACAGGTAGCGACATAAACAACCATGGAAGAATTGCAGTTGCATCTGCCTGGGCATTGTAATGTAAAATTGGTGTTAATTATAGAAACATAAGGCCCATTATTAATATATTTACAGGAACTGCAAGCACCACACTTACTCATGTTAGATCTATATATTCCTGTTTATTTTTGTTGTTTCATTTCTAACATATTTTTCATGTTTCTGCTTCTACTAAACACCACTTTAGGTTTTGGGCCTAACCTCTTTAATGTGTCTTCTTCAAAACAAAGTTCCCAACATTTGTTAATTACTTCCACCACTTTTGGGGATAGTTCGTTATAACGTAGTACCATGACGTTGTTCATATTTCTCTTTTTTGTTGATGTCTCTAATTGACTTTCAGTTATCAAAATGGGGGGCAAAGGAACTTACTCTTTTATGTTTCAACATTTCCTTCTCAAAGTTGTCCTCTACACTAGTCAGTCTGGAAATCCTAACCATCTAACCTTTTATAACACTCTTCCTCTGATGCTTAGGATGATTACTATCATAATGTAACAGAGTATTAGAGAAGGTAGGTTTTCTGTATACAGAACTTTCAAGAACCCCCTCAAGATGTGACAAATGAATGTCCAAAAGTCTATTTCATTAGCTTTCCAGGAACTAGTAAACTTTAAAAAGTTAGTTGTTCTGTTCAAGTATTGAACAAATTCATCAGCTTTCTCCGCTGTTCCTTTCCATAGGATGAGGATGTCATCCAAATACATGTTGTAGGAGACAATTTTTCCACTAAATTCTGAATTCAAAACATTATGTCTGAAATTTTTTTTAAGGACAGTGGGTAAGTGAAGTATTTTAGAGAGGTTGTTTTCCAAAGCATTGGAAAAAATATTTATGTAATTAGTCTTGACAACAGTATCTTTAATGTGATTGGTTGTCGCCATTTTAAGACTTGTATTTAAATGAGGCAAATGTATTTTAAAACAACTCTGAGGAAGCCTTTAAGTTTTACAGGCGAAAGCGCTTAGTTGTTTTAGCACATTGTGTCAATTGTGCAATAAAACGGGATTTTGGTTATTTCATTTGGTTGCGGAATTTTATTTAATTTGTTATATTAAATAAAATCAGGTGATGATTATGGAAAAAAAAGTGGAGGGTCTAATACAGATGAAAATTTAGAATTATTTTGAGGAAAATTATGAATGCATGTAAATATATTTATGTATATATTTATGCATTTGTAAATATTTTGTAAATAAGAGATTTGATGTTGTCTTCTTCATTCTTCCTCAGGATAGGGCCTCAGATCCGACTTTCTGATCTGGTTTGGCCACATTCCACAGACTTGGACCTGACTCTCAATCTCTTCCCTCTTGCCAATAATGGCCTAGATTCACCAAAATACCTCAGATCTCATTTGCCACTTTAGCGTCCGGATGTAGGTCTCGTACTCTAAAACTGTGGGCTAATTTCCTTTGGGATTGTTTTGCTAAACTCTGCTTAGATTGTAATGTAAGTCCTCCCTCTTTTATTTATTCTCAGTCTAGTGCGCATGTGTTATGCGATAGAGCCTTTCCTGTTTAAAAAAAAAAAAAAAAAAATCTACTTCTAGTTTTTTCTCTAAACTTTAAAAGTATTAAAAACTTCAAAATCTTAAAACTTACCTATACATTTCCTAGTAAGGTCTCTTTCAGTAACCTCATTTCTGTTACATCAGCTAGATTTGACGGTTTGTTTTTGGCAGGCTTCTAGTCATGGCTGACAAGCCTTCGCTGGGTTTCAAGTGCTGTACTTCTTGTGGTCATAAAATCCCCAACCAGGATGCCCACAAGGAGTGCGTATATTGCTTGGGTGCTGATTGTTTAAAAGCGGATTGTTTGGTTTGCGCTTCATTTAATCTGAGTGCATTAGCCGACCAAAGAAACAAATTGATACTTAGGAACCTTCTTCCCTCCTCAGCTTCAGAGGCTCAGGCCCTTATTTGACTTCATCTTCTTCTTTACCGGCTACCACCAAAGAGGCAAAAAAGAGCTCTCTCCCTGTTTCCCCCCGAAGGACTATCTTGAGACTAAGAAGTCGAAGAAATCATTGGATCCAACTTCCTCGGACATGAAGAAATTATGTCCACCTTCGGATCCAGGGGATGCTATTACCATTTCTTCTCCACCCTCACTGGCTCTTGGGTCAGATCCAATGCCTCAGGATCCGAGGGCTTCGAAAAGGACCCTGGCTCTTTCTTCCAGGTCAAAACATTCCCAACCTCCCTCGTCTGCTTCATCAAGGTCCTCCAGCAGCTGGTCCAGGGTGGATATGGACAGGATGATGAGGAGATTCCTCTAGGCCTAGATCCAGATGGGGTTATTCTGGGCTCCATCCCCTGTCGGATCCGTGAACTACTCTATCCATACCATCAGAACTCCTCCTTTGATCCAAACTTCTATTTTGGAGTCACAGGATTCGGGACTGCAGTGTGTGCCGGGCTCGGTGCAGGGGAAGCTCTCTTCCTCATGCTGAGAATTCTCTTGACTAGCCCTGTTGCAGTTCTGTCAGAGCATAGCAGGTCTGGGAGCTGTGGTGTCAGTGCTGCATCTGGGAACTGGGGTCGGCTTCATCCTTCTTGAAGTCATCCCTTCCTGTAGGCACCCCGGCACTCAACAGTTAGGTTCAATCCCTTCTGGAAGTCGTGGATTCGGTGCGAGTCCTGCCTGTTTTCCTTTCGTGGTTTCAGCTTCTGAGGAGAGGGAAAGGACTTCTCCCAGTCCTTTGGCCTTTCAGATAGTTGAGAGGGTTTTCTCCCGTGTTGGAGATCCAGTGACCCATGTCCGTCAATCCACCCCGTATCCCTGTCAGATCCAGGCCTCGAGCCCATTCATCCTGCAAGTATTCTTGTCCTGAGCAGCTTCTAAAAACTCACTGGTCAGGAGGGATCCCCTTCTTCAGACATTTCCCCAGAATACCCAGCTGAGGAAGTCCCTCAGAAGAAGATGTGCAAAAGGAGGCACGTTAACTCCCCATTGGAGTCTTTAACCGAGGACACTGACTTTCATGAGGAAGGATCCCCCAGATCCCCAACAGAAGACGTCTCCTTTGGTGGCATATTAGAGATCCTTAAGCAGAAAGGTGGGTGGTCTGCTCAGTCTCCTTCCTCTGAGGAGTCAGTACTCTTGGAGGCATTCGGGATGGACCCATCTATGTCCTGGGTCACCCCCCCCCCCCCCCGTGGATGCCCTGGTTAATTAGTGTCCCACTGGATATGGAAAGATCCGTAGTCCATAGAGCCCATACCCAAAGGACCTGATAAGTTTCTGGTACTCCCTTGTAGATAGGAAACATTGAATTAAGGGGCCTGTAGTCGAGGCCATTGTGGTGGCGGCAGCCATTAAGAAAGAGCTGACAGAAGAAACTGTTAATGTGTATCCGCCTAACGAGGAATCCAGAGTATTGGACAGGATTGGGAAGCGTGTTTACCCCTTGGCCACCTTTGCGCTGAGGTCGTTGAACTATTTGGCTCATTTTACCCAGCTTCAGAGAGATCTGATCAAGGAACTCTCAGCTTCTGTCTCAAAGTCCATGCTTGCAGAGGAATTTAAGAACGTTTCTCCCAAGCTGACCACTTTATTGTCCATTGCCAACTGATCACTAAAGTTGATCTCCCATACCACAGAAGGTACCTTGTGAGCAGCTGGCTCAGGACTTTCCCTAAGGAGGCATGCCTGGATGAGGCTGTGTTATTTTACAGAGCCTTTAAGGCATCAATCTTGAATTCCCCTTACGATTGTTCCTCTCATTTTGGACCGTCATTTTGAGATACACTCACCAGCAGCGAAAAGGAAGGGAAGATCATTTCTGCTATTGGACTCAAGTTTTCTACCCCCCAGAGGTCCTTCACTAGGAGCTAACGTGCAGGAAAGAAAATGTGGTTTTGCAAATCCCAAGGGCCTTTCCAGGACCTGTGCGGAGAACCCTCTTCCAGAGGCAAAGGGGAGGGTTTGATGGTTGATGCCATCCTAGAGGCAGAGGGGGGTCCACAGAACCAGGTCTTTAGGGATTTGTTTTCCCAATAAGCCCTAACAGCACTCCTGACTGTCTGCCTGACTATCTGTCTCTGGAGGCATTTGGGGGCCAACTAGCTTTGCACCCAAAAGCCTGGACTTAGTTGACTCAAAACCGTTTGGTACTAAGCATCATATCCAGAGGCTATTACATTCCCTTTTCTTTTCTTCCCCCTACATGCCACCCATTCAAAGGGAGCAGGAAATTCAACAACTGTTGCTAAAAAGAGTCATCCAAGAGGTCCCAGACGAACAAAAAGAATTTGGAAACTACTCCAGCTTCTTTTTGGTGCTGGAAGAGATGGGACCTAAGACCCATCCTGGATCTAGGCAAGTTGAACAGATATGTAAAGAAGTCGAGGTTCCGAATGGTTACTGTTCTGTCCATTCTGCCATTGTTGCACAAGGATGACTGGATGTGATTGACAGATCTAAAGGATGCATACTATTACATCAAAGTACATAGGCGGTCCAGGAGATATCTGTTGTTCCAGCTTGGAGGCAATCATTACCAGTTCAGAGCTCTGCCCTTTGGGCTCACCGCTGACCCCTGAGTGTTTATCAAATACATGGCAGTGGTAGTGTCTCACTTGAGGCTCAGAGAATTGCAGGATGTTCATCGTGTTTCACTGTTGCAGTCATGACTGTAGGGTTCTCCCCTGCCGGCAGGCAGTCCTCGGTCGGCCAGAATCCCAAAGTCTGGGTCCGGCGTCGGCTGTTCAGCCATGCTCCCTGACGTCAGAGCACCAGGAGTACAAAGCTGACAGCCGACGCCATGTTCTCCAGTCTTTCTTGCCGTGCGGTGATAGCAGTTCGCATTTGCCGGTCGGCTGACTCCTGACAATTTTTGCTAAACGATTTCAGTCCAAGACTTTCTTCTCCTACTCAAAACTAAGTACCCGTTGAAACTTTTTCTTGCTCCAGTCCGATGTCAGAAAAAGTTAATAATTGTATTTCTTGTGGGAAGCAAATACCTCATAAGGATTTTCATTCTTGCTGTATTCCTTGCTTAGGCCCTGACCACGACGTAGCTAGTTGTCGGTTTTGTGCTAGATTCAATCAACGTACGATTAAACGAAGGTACGATTTTGCATTTCATTACTTCGGTAGGCGCTTTAATTACAAAATGTCGTCGGATTCGGTTCCGGCTACCAGAGTTCACAAACGATGCAAGGATAAAGACAGGCCTCAGAGGTCCAAATCGGACGATATTGTACAAGCAGAGCCAGCTTCAGGTTCGGCCGTCGTCAGTGAGGTGCTTTTGCAGCCCCTGTCGTCAGCCATTTCAGAACCGATGGCCGAAACGGACTCCCACGAGGAGCCATCTAGGCCTTTGAATATTTCTGTTGCAGGACCTTCGGACACTGCTCCTTCGGATGGGTCCGGAGCCGCTGTGCAGGTACCGGCTTCCGAAGGGGGTTTCAGGCCTACTCAGCATCTAATAAAGGCAAAGACAAAGGCAAAGACTCCTTCCAAATCAAAGACTACAGCTCAGGCCTCTTCTGATCCAAAGACTACAGCTCAGGCCTCTTCTGATCCAGCACCCAAGTCTCAGAAACAGTTACTTAAGATGGCGGAGGACTTACTTACTATGATTAGGGGTTCACATCCCCCTCTAGATAAAAATGCCAAGGCAGGAAGTGTATTATGACTCCTCTGATCAGGCTTCTGTTTCTTCAGTTTCTTCTTCTGACCAGGAATATTCTTTCCCTCCTTATGAGGATTCTGATGCTGCCGATCCATTATGTGGTTGTTTTGTTATTTGTTTTAGTACAACTAACCAATATATCAGTTCAATAGCTTTATATTTTTAAGCATGATTTTTAATATGATATACATCTTTTAGACTTTTTTACTGCATATGTATACATATATTAATTAATTATTTATTATATAACATTCAAGTCCAAATTATATTGAATTTTAATATCATACAGAATCAATTATGTGAATTCTTCAGAGCATCTATTATATTTATATATTTATATATTATATATCAGCAATTTATTATATAACATATACATTTTTATAAGTATATTTTTCATTTAATTTATATAGCTTACAAGCATCTGAATCAAGTGTTTTAGATGAACGTTCTAGATAAATGTTTTGCATTAGCTTTGTGTATGTGAGGAATAGTAGAATATATGATCTGAAGTAGGAGATTCATTTGTCTGCAACCTGTGGGTTATGGATCTGATATCGGATCCGAACCGGCATGGTTTTCCAGCTATGGATCCGAGCTCTCAGCTCCTCCCCTCACCCATAATGCCCTGCTCTCCCTACGTGACCCCAGATCTAGTTTGCCGCGCTGGTGACCAGATTGGATTTCAGAGCTCTTCAGCTAAGTGTTTGTTATTCTCTTTGCAAGTGTTAAATTTAAAATTTTTAGTTAGTTTTGTGTGAAAGTGTTAGGTTCCCCATCCTTAAAGCTTAAAGTTAAAAGTTTTAATAACTTTTCATAACTTTTATTTATCCCTCCCCTCGCTGGTGCGTAGTGTGTGTTTGGGCCTGTGTTTGTCTTTGGCTAGTTAGCACTTATTATTTTTTTAAAAAAAAAAAAAAGTAGAAGTATCCTTAGGATGTCTGAAGCTCCTAAGGCTTTCTTTTCGAAGTGTTCCAAGTGTGACCATAAGCTTTCTCCTGCTGATGGCCACACTCGGTGCGTTCGATGCCTTGGGGTTGAACACCTCACTTCTGGATGTTCCATTTGTGCAGGGTTCAACCCCAGGGCATTGAAGGAGCGGAGGTCGAAGCTGGTCCTGGCGGGACTTTTGCCCCCGGACACGGCTTCGGCTACCGCTCCTTCAAGGGGTACCGTGTCCTCGGTTCCCTCCTCTCCGGCTCCCCCTCCTCCACCTGGGACTCAACCTCCCTCTAGTGGTTTGGAGGACAGGGAAGCAAGAAAAAAGGACCGGAGGGAGAAGCACCATAAGAGGCGGGCCGAGACCTCTGTTTCGGCCCCGCCTGCAAAGCGGGCTTCTCCGGCCTCCTTGTCTGCTGGTTCTCCCCCTCCTCGGCTCCGGTCTCCAGTGTGCTTCTCACCGGGACCTGAGGAGGAGGAGACCCGATCTCCGTCGAGGCTATCGAGGAGGCACTCAAGGCCTACCTCGGTAGCCTCGTCGAGATCCACATACAGTTTATCTGATGCTGATCTGGACCGGATGATGAGAAGGTTCATCCAGGCCCAGATGCAGATGGGAGTGCTCCTGCCTCCCCCCCCCCCCCTCTGTGGGCGAGCTCGACACCTTTTTTCAAACCTATAGCTCCTTCTCCGACCCGCTACCTGGGTTCGGAGCAGTTGGAGCCGAGCAGCTTCGGAGCCGGGGGTGGATCGGATCCGATAGTACTGGGTACTTCGGATCCGACCCTGCCCTCGAGTGCTTCGGATCCGACCTCTCGGAGCCTGGATCCGAGCTTCGGATCCGGGGGGATCAGTGTTCCTTCGGCGCCGTCGGAGCGCACTGCCCCCTCGGATCCGAATGCCTCGGGGCCGGCTCCGATCCACTCTTCGGATCCGAGGGGGAGCCGATTATCGGATCCTTTGGTCGAGGTTGGCTCCCCCTCGGCTTTTGATGTAGTGGAGAGGGCCCTGTTGAGGGTTTCCGGACCCCCGGCACTTGCTTCGGCTCCTTCCCGCGCTCCATCTGCACTGGGCCAGGCTTCCACCATCTGGCCACTGGGACAGCCCGCTCCTTTGCCCCAAGTTGTTCCATTGGAACATGACACCGCTTGCGAGGGGTCCTCGGACAGCCCCCCTGAGGATGCACCTCGCAAGCATACGTGTAAAAGGAGGCACATAGACTCCCCCGAGTCTCTCACAGAAGACACGGATTTGGAGGAAGGGGAAGGCTCCCCAAGATCACCCCCCGAGGATGTCTCCTTTGGAGACATCATGGAAATGCTTCGCATAAGGGGGGGGGGGTGGTCTGCCCCCAAGTCTTCCTCGGACGAGTCCGTGTTCTTGGAGGCATTTGAAGCGGGCCCGTCTACCTCTTGGGTGTCCCCTCCTGCTGACCCCCTGGTGGACCTAATTACCACCAGGGCGTGGAAGGATCTGGACACCGTGGAGCCAATCCCCAAAAGGCCAGACCGCATCCTTAGTCCCCCGGCAGACTGTGCCCACTGGAGCAAGGGGCCTCCGGTAGATGCCATGTTGATGGCTGCAGCCACCAAGAGGGAACTTGCCCAGGAGAGTCCCTCAATCCATCCTCCGAGCAAGGAGTCTCGGATGATGGACCGCTTGGGGAAGCGAATGTTTAGTTCAGCGACCTTTTCAGTGAGGGCGCTAAACTACTTGGCACATGTGATCAGGATGCAGCGCGATCTTATCAAGGAATACGCTGCATCCCCCCCAGAGTCCATGTCGGAGGAGGACAAACTGTTGCACTCCACCCGTATGGCCACTCTCAGGTCCGTGACTAATACCTCTATGCGGTTACTGTCCCATGCTACGGAGGGAGCCGCTAGAGCTGCAGGGGTAGGCCTAGTTACTAGACGTCAGGCCTGGCTCCGACATTGCGATTTCACGGAGCCCTTCAAGGCGTCATTCGCGAACGCTCCCTTCGATGGTTCTGCCCTTTTGGCAAAACTGTTCGCGATACTTTGACCCAGAGCGAGAAGGACGGGAAGACGCTGTCTGCCGTCGGAATCCGCTTCTCTGTGCCCCAGAGGCCCTATTCTAGGAACCAAAAGGGCCAAAAGAAGATGTGGTTCCGGAAGTCGCAGCAGTCCCAACCCGCTCCGGACAACCAGTCCTTCAGTGGCAGAGGAGGACAGGGAGGACGCCGCCCCAGAGGCAGAGGGGCTCCCAGGAACTTCGGGTCCAGAGAACCTTTCTCTGAACGGCCCGCGCAGCAGCCCTGAAGGGTTGCCCGGCTGCTCCACTCTGGAGGCAGTCGGGGGACGTTTTTCGGAGCACCTAGCGGCATGGGAGTCCATAACATCAGACCGCTGGGTCCTCCGCATCATATCCAGAGGATACCTCATTCCATTTCATCACATCCCAAAATTGAAGTCCTTCCCCGATGTTCCACCCGGTCAGTGGGAGGCCGCTTTGGCAGAAATTGGCCATCTGCTGAAGAAAAGAGCCATCCAGCCCGTCCCCCCAGACCAGATCGGATCAGGGTTCTACTCCAGGTTCTTTTTAGTGCCAAAAAAGACGGGGGACCTAAGACCAATATTAGACCTGTCACTCTTAAACTTGGCAGTTCCCAAGGAGAAGTTCCGAATGGTTACCTTGCAGTCCATTCTCCCCCTTCTGGGAGAAAATCACGGGATGTGCTCTATAGACCTCAAGGATGCGTACTACCACATTCTAATGGACAGACGCTCCAGGAGGTTTCTTCGCTTCCGGCTGGGAGCCAGTCACTACCAATTCAGGGTCCTTCCCTTTGGTCTCACCACAGCCCCCAGGGTGTTCACCAAAGTATTAGCAGTGGTAGCGGCCCACCTGAGGCTTCAGGGGGTACAGGTCTTCCCATACCTGGACGACTGGCTCCTCACCACCCCAACAAGGCATCTACTGTTATTGGCACGAGATTCCTTTCTCCATCTAGCTCCCCGCCTGGGCATCACAATAAATGCAGAAAAGTCCAACCTAGCCCCTACGCAATTCATAGATTTTATAGGTGCCAGGTTAGACACGAGACAGTTAAGAGCCTTCCTCACTGCGGACAGAGTTCAGAATCTGCAGCTCCAGGTGCGGGCCATCCTCCACTCCAGCTCAGTTCCGGCGGAGTTGGTCCTGAGGGCTCTAGGGTCCATGGCAGCAGCGATAGCTCTTCTTCCTCTCGCCAGGTTCAATATGCGGGTCCTTCAATGGACACTCCTAGTTCAGTGGTCTTGTCTTGCTTTTCCTATGCATCATCCCATTGCGATCAGCAAGGCTTGCAAGCGGTCCCTCCTGTGGTGGCTCCACTCACAAGATCTCCACGGAGGCCGCCCCTTTTGTGCTTCTCCCCCTCTCGCCATGGTGACCACGGATGCCTCCCGCCTCGGGTGGGGGGGGCATTTTGCAGGCCGGACGGTCCAAGGCACGTGGAACGATTCAGAGACCTTACTGCATATCAATGTTCTAGAGATGAGAGCAGTGCTCTTAGCGTTGCAAGCACTACAGGCCTTTCTTCCCTCGGGAACTATTGCAATTCAGTCGGACAACATGTCTGTCGTCTGGTACATCAACAAACAGGGGGGAACCAGGTCTTACCCTCTTTGTCGAGAAGCCATGAGAGTGTGGGAATGGGCAATCTCCACCAACCGCTTTCTCATCGCAACGCATATTCCGGGTCGGTCCAACATCCTTGCGGACAAACTCAGTCGCACCATTCGCTCCCCTTACGAGTGGCCTCTCAATGCTCAAGTAGCGAAACACATCTTCGCACGGTGGGGAACTCCTTGTTGCGATTTTTTTGCGTCTCCCTCAAACACCAAGTGCGACAGTTTTTTCGCTCTAATCCCTCCTCCCGGGGATACCCCAAGAGACGCTCTGGTGCATGCTTGGCCCCCCGGTCTTCTTTACGCTTACCCCCCCTTTGCCTCTGATGCTCCAAGTTCTTCAGAAAGCCTCTCGGTTGGGGTGCAGAATGATTCTCATTGCCCCATTCTGGCCTCAACAGATCTGGTTCCCTTTCCTAAGGTCTCACTCAGTGAATCCACCTTGGATTCTAGATCCCATTCCGGATCTGATATCTCACCCGTCCCATCTATCAACCCCGAATCTGGACAACCTGAAGCTAACTGCTTGGCTGCTCCAGTTCCACTCCTAATCAGGACTCCCGGTATTTCGTCTCCAGTTAAGGCCATCCTGGTAGCGGCTCATAAACCATCTACCAGGAAAGTTTACCGCAGCAAGTGGAAACGGTTCTCCATTTGGGCGGAGCGGCAAGGTCTAGACCCCTTCACAGTTCCCCTTCCTCTGGTGCTTGACTTCCTAACCACTCTTTTTAATGATGGTGCCAGCAGTTCCACGGTCAAAGTGCAACTTGCGGCAATTTCTCACTATCATATTGGTCAAGACTCCAGTCCACTGATGTCTGCCAAATTGTGTAAGATTTTCCTAAAGGTACTTTTCTCCTTAGACCCCCTGTAAAGCAAGTGGTTCCTCCTTGGGACCTTTCATTGGTTCTTCAGGCCTTGACCGCTCCCCCCTTCGAACCTGCGGCTACGGTAGATCTGAAATTTTTATCTTTCAAGACGGCCTTTTTAGTAGCCATTACCTCGCCAAGAGAGTTTCAGAACTTCAAGCCTTATCCATCAAGCCTCCTTACTTGGTCTTTCATCCGGACCGTGTATACCTCAGGACCAACCCGTCCTTTCTTCCTAAGGTAGCTTCTGAAGCAAATATTAATCAATCCATTAACCTCCCTGTTTTCTTTCCTAAATATCAAAACAAAGGTGAATACAAGCTACATTCCTTAGATGTTCACAGGCAACTTCGATTTTATCTGAACAGGACAGCTGGTCATAGGCAATCCGACCAGTTGTTTATTTCCTTTGCTAAATTCAATTTGGGTAAACCAATTTCCAAAGTCTCCTTATCACGCTGGATTTCGCAGTGCATCTTATTGGCTTATCAAGCTTCTGGAAGGCCCGCACCGGAGGGAGTACATGCCCATTCAACCCGGTCAGTCTCTACTTCAGCGGCCTTTAAAGCTAGGATTCCTCTGGATGATATTTGTTCAGCAGCCACTTGGGCTTCATCTCATACCTTTATTTCCCACTACAAGTTGGATATTACATCTAGAGGTAGAGCATCCTTTGGCTCAGCGGTGCTCGAATATCCTTCCATGATGGCCGCCCAAGATTCAGGTAGCTGGGGACTCTGTCCCACAGGTTGCAGACAAATGAATCTCCTACTTCAGATTTAGAAGTTATGTACTCACCATAACGTTCCATCTGAGTAGGTGTATTCATTTGTCTGCAACCATCCCGCCCTCCTATCCCCCTGGCCTTGTCAGTTTCCTGCATATTACGTGTTACCCTTTCTAGGGTATTTTTATTGATGGCAAACTCGATCTGAGGTCACGTAGGGAGAGCAGGGCATTATGGGTGAGGGGAGGAGCTGAGAGTTCGGATCCATAGCTGGAAAACCATGCCGGTTCGGATCCGATATCGGATCCATAACCCACAGGTTGCAGACAAATGAATACACCTACTCAGATGGAACGTTATGGTGAGTACATAACTTCTAATTTCTTTAAGGCTTTTTAAGGCTATTTAAAATTTTTGGCGCCAAATTGGATATATAAACAATGTTGGTGATGGACTATTTTGGTTCTGAGGAAGTCTGTATATTGAACAGATGAAAGCGCTTAACCAGTGGATTTGTGTTTTTTCAATAAAAGTTTTCCTGTCCTGTTCGAGCTGCACCGTATATCATTTATCCTGCACCAGGAATTTGGAGTTTTAAGATGGCGGAGGACTTACTTACTATGATTAGGGGTTCACATCCCCCTCCAGATAAAAGGCCAAGGCAGGAAGTGTATTATGACTCCTCTGATCAGGCTTCTGTTTCTTCAGTTTCTTCTTCTGACCAGGAATATTCTTTCCCTCCTTATGAGGATTCTGATGCTGAGGAATCCATTCCTTCATCTTCTCCCCCTGAGGATTTCTCTTTTGGGGAAACTTTACATGAAATGAGGGAACATTTTCACTGGGAAGGACAGGAGTACTCAGAATCTAAGAAAAGACTTAGGGATTTTCTTCTTCTTCCCCAACATAGACCCCTGGCTATCCCTCCTATTTTGGATATTGTGGATGATGCTTTTTCGGAGGCTAACTTAACTCCGGACTCTTTTCCTCCAGCTCCTGCTAAGCCAGACAAATATTATAGGGTTCCTGATTCCCACCAGTTTTTGTACAAGAACCCTACTGCTGATCCTGAAACCATTTCTCAGGGTCCTAAGGGGGTTAAGGCCGCTACTGCTAAATCCCCATTCCCACTGAGAAGGATTCCAGATCTTTAGAAAGATGGGGCAAAAAAGTGTACACTTCTGCTACTTTATCTATTAGGGCTTTAAACTGTCAATTTCATATGCTGAAATACCAGCAATTTCTTCTGTCTGTTTTGAAACAAAAGCTAGCTTCCATTTCTGCCTGTGCAGATGATAAGGAATTACATGACTTAATACATGCCACTGAACAAGTTGGGAAGCATGGTTTACACTGTGGATTTGATGCCTTGGAGGCTTCTTGTAGGGCTGCTGCCTCTGGTACAGTCATTAGAAGGCATGCTTGGTTAAAGGAACAAAACTTGCCAGATCAAGTAAAAGCTAAGTTATTGGATGCTCCTGTCGAGCATAATGTTTTGTTTGGGCCTAAGGCTGAAGAGGTGATAAAGAAGATGGAGGACAAGGCAAAATCCATGCAAATGGTTAAAGATTTCTTACAAGTACAGCCACCCAGATTTAGTAGGAATTGGCCTACAAAAAATTGGTCCTTTCCCAATTCAGACAGGCCTCAGAGGGGTAGATACAGATGCTCCCGAGGAAGGCCTCAAACGCAAGCCTCTTATAGACCAAGACAGTGGACTGCTTCCACCCCTAGTGGAGGAGAGGACAGGTCGCAAGCTCATAGAAAACAGGCTCAATGACTCCCTCTGTTGGGCTGCAGGAACTTCTTGCCTGGAAGCCCCACTTGGCGGAAAACTTTATCTTTTTCACCTAAATTGGACTCATATAACCCAAGACAAGTGGGTTCTGGATGTGGTTTCAAGAGGTTACAAATTCCATTTTCATACCCTACCAAGACCAAGCGGATGGCCGGATCTTCCAAAACATCAATGGTTGGAGGCCTTAAACCAGGTGGAGGCTCTCTTGGCTATGAAAGCCATAGAACTGGTTCCACTTTCAGAGATGGGACAAGGTTTTTACTCAAGGCTCTTTCTAGTCCCCAGAAAGCAAAATTCATGGAGACCCATTCTGGATCTGTCAGTCTTGAACACTTTTCTCGAGATACCAAAATTCAAGATGCTTACTCTACAGCAGCTACTTCCAATGCTGACCAAAAATGCATGGATGGTAACTTTGGATTTAAAGGAGGCATATTTACACATTCCCATCAGGCAGGAATGCAGAAAATACCTCAGGTTCAGGGCCGGATCGAGACACTATCAATTCTCTGCGCTGCCCTTTGGATTGTCTACTGCACCCAGGGTCTTCACCAAATGTCTGGCTCCAGTAGTAGCTTATTGCAGACTCAAGGGAATTCAAATTTACCCTTATCTGGACGATTGTCTAATTCAGGCAGACAGCAAGGATGTCTTACTCCAGCATCTAGAATTTGTTCAGAACCTTCTCAAGTTCCTGGGATTCTCTGTAAACATAAAAAAGTCAAATTTGACACCCTCACAACAGATAACTTTTCTGGGTGCTCTTCTAAACACCACAACCCAGATGGCCTTTCTGACATCCGAAAAACATTTACAGCTGGCTTCAACTTTCAAAACCTTGGCAACTTTAACTTTCAGCTTACTGCAAGGAAATTCCTGCAGGCTTTGGGTTACATGGCCTCCTGCATCCTTCTCATACCATATGCAAGACTACATATGAGGAAAATTCAGTGGTACCTAAAAAGTGTATTGTCTCAGCATTGCCACAGTTTAGACATACAGATCACCGTCTTGCCTTGTCTCCAAAAGGAATTCCTTTGGTGGTCCAAGGCATGTACTCTAAACATAGGAAAACCCTTCAGTCTGCCTCGAGCCATTCAGATACTAACCACGGACGCTTCAGATTATGCATGGGGAGCCCATTTTCAGGGCAACTGTCTGCAGGGCCTTTGGACAAGGGATCAGAAGCTCCTGCATATCAATTTGAAGGAAATGTTAGCCGTACAGAACGCTCTATTGGCTTTCAGGAATCTTCTACAACCAGGACAGCTACTAATACGGACAGACAACACCACAGTTATGTGGTACATAAACAAGCAAGGGGGATCTCATTCCTATCCCCTTTGCAGACTAGCCATGAATCTATGGAACACAGCTCTAGCTTGCAAACTGGACCTTCAAGCTCAGTTTCTACCAGGGAAGCAAAACTTCCTGGCAGACAGTCTGAGCAGAAACCTGTCGGATCCACACGAATGGATGCTGGACACCGAAATATTCAGGATGATTACAGCAGTCTGGGGATGTCCTCACATAGACCTCTTTGCATCCCATCTCAATCATCAACTACAGATTTTTTGCACCAGGACTTTCCACAAACTAGCTTGGAAAGTGGATGCACTATCATTCAGTTGGAGAAACCTCTCGGGGTATGCCTTCCCGCCTCTACCTCTTCTTCCATGGGTGTTATTAAAGATCAAACAGGACAAGCCCAAGATGATAATTTTACTGGCCCCAAATTGACCTCGACAATTTTGGTACCCAACTCTGAAAAACCTTTGTCTGGAGCCCCCTTGGGTATTACCACATACTCCGAACCTTCTCTCCCAGCACCAGGGTCAGGTTCTGCACTCCCATGTCAAAACTCTCAGCCTGGCGGCCTGGTTAAACCAGGGTCCTTGATTCATTCTCTCCTACCCAAGCAGGTTATGGATGTCATTTTAGAAGCCAGATGTCCTAGCACTAGAAAATCATATGCAGGAAAATGGAAAAGATTTTGCTCCTGGATGCAGGCTCAGGAATCAGATCCTCTTATTCCTAACATTCCTCTGATTTTACTTTACCTGACAGACCTCTTACATAAGGGTCTCTCTTTCTCTTCCATAATGATCCATGCTTCTGCTATTTCTGCTCATTATAATACAGACCCTGCTATCTTTTCCCATCAGCTCATGAGACAGTTTCTCAGAGGAGCTAAGAACTTAAGGCCCCCTAGATCTCCTCCCATTCCTGCTTGGGATCTCAACTATGTTTTGGAAAAACACACTTTACCTCCTTTTGAGCCTGCTGCCACTTCTGACATCAAGTTTTTATCTTGGAAGACAGCCATTCTGTTAGCTCTGACATCTGCCAGGAGAGTTTCGGAGTTGCAAGCTCTCATGGCTGTGGAACCTTATATTATTTTTCATCAAGACAGGGTGTCTTTAAGGACTAATCCTACTTTCATGCCTAAGGTGGTTTCCAAAGTGGCTTTAAATCAAACTATTCACTTGCCAACTTTTTTCCCCAGTCCTCAAAATAAGGGGGAAAGGATCTTGCATTCCTTGGATGTACACAGACAGCTACGTTTTTACCTGGACAGAAGCAAGGACATCAGGAAGTCAGAGCAATTGTTTGTTTCTTATGCTTCAAGTTCCCAAGGTAAAGCTATTTCAAAACAGACAATTTCTAAATGGATTGCTCATGGAATCAGATTTTGTTATTCACGTTATGGAAAGCAAATCCCAGGGAGTATAAGGACTCACTCTACCAAAGCTGCTGCCACTTCAGCTGCCTTCCTCAGGGGAGTTCCTACCAAAGACATTTTGGAAGCTGCAACTTGGAGTTCAGTGCATACCTTTTCCAAGCACTACAATCTACCTCTTTACTCTAAGTCTAGGGCAGGCTTTGCTTCTGCTGTCTTGCAGGGCCTTTTAGCCGCCCCCTCTTCTTTATGACCACCTCCCTTTTATTCTGCTTTGGGATTCAACCCTACAGTCATGACTGCAACAGTGAAACACGATGAACATAGTACAGTTGTGTATACTTACCATAAATGTAGATGTTCGAGTGTCTTCACTGTTGCAATCTGGGATGTCCTTCAAGAATGCAACTGCAGTCATAACATGTGGGATGTTATGTGATCCTATCTCGCCTACATTCTGAATGATGGGTTCGAGATCCCTCGCTCTCACCCGCACGCTTATGCCAAAGAGCGAAGTCTCTTATTGGCTGAGCTTACTATATCCCAGGATGCACCACCATCAGTCCCCCAGATCTCGTTTGCCGCTTAACTGCAAAGACGTGGTCTCGAGCTGGCTGGGCTGAGTAGCTTCTAACTACTTTTTCTGTCAGTTTTTTTTGTGCTTGTATATCACAAAGCGCTTTTAACGCTTGCTGCCTTTTGTGTACGTTTCAGTAGTGAAATTTATTGTGTGTGATTGGGTAGAGTTTGTTTCGAACCCCCCTTTCAATCCAGGGCCTTTTCGGTCTTCCTGTGTAACTGAACTTTTTAGTGTTTTAAAGTTCCCGGTTGTTACTCCTAAGGCTGTGTTTTACACTGTTTCTGTAAGCCTTCGGTTTTGTTATAAACGAATCTACAGTTGTTAAATTTCCTGTCAGAGATTGTTTAGCATCATGTCTCAAACCCCTAGGCCTTCGGCTTTAAAAATGTTCTAAATGTGCTTTTAAGATGTCTGTTACTGATGACCATCTACTTTGTGTTTATTGTTTAGGGCAAAGCACTTGCAGGAGTCATGCAGCGTATGTCACGCTTTTTCCTCTAGGGTCCTCCAGGAGAGGAAAAATAAATTGATTCTTAAAGGGTTGATTAAACCCTCTTTGAAGAAGCCTTGTCTTCGCTCCGACTCCTGCCAAAGAAAAGGGCTTGGCTCCGACCAGTCCCGGATCCGACTGCCAAGAGACCTAGGCAGGCCTCTCCTTTTCCAAAGACTTCGAGCCGAGGTTGCCTCGATGCCTCCAGTATCGACTCTTCGGAGCCGATGGCTGGGGCATCGAGGCGGGTCACCTTCGGCTCCACTGCTCGGCCGACAAAAGGGTCGCCGCTCAGACACTTCCTCCTCGGCCGCACCGATGGAATCTGGTGTGTTTCCTCGCGCCGATTCTCATCGAGTCGCCTCGAGCCGGTCCCCTAGTCCCTTGGGACCGAGGGAGAGGTCTTCGAACCCGCTCTGTTTCCTCTCGGTCTTGAGAATGTCGGATTCTGATATAGACAGGGTGCTCCAAAGACTTTTCCAGTCCCCAGTCTTCCAAAATTTGTTTCGCTCGACCCAGTTGGCCTCGGAGCCGATGACCATGACCCACCCCATTGCTATTCCTCCTCCGACTGCCCGGTCCGGCCGAGCAGGTGCTCTTGGAGCCGGTGGAGATCTCAGGGTCGGCTCCGACCCTTACTCCAACCCGGGCCTCGGGTCCGAGTTTGGTACGGACTTCTTCGGCTGGACCCGAGGGTGATGTTTGGGACCTATGCTGGTTCCGAGCCTCCTCTCGGTGCGGGACTTCCGTCTACTATCATGGCCCGAGACTGGACGCTCCCAGGATTCTGGAGGTCCGCTTTCAGAGCCATGAGGAGTGCCTTGGCCAAATCCTCTTGCCATCTCTCGGTTTTACCAGCACCTTCCTGGGCGTGGAGACTGGGTCTTTGGCAGTTCCCTGTCCGTAGCCAGCGGAGCCCGAGGCCTGAGGTTACCCCCAGCGGTTCCCCTCCTCCTGAGGGTTCTTCGAGTTGTCTTCAGAGGAACCCCAAGGAAGAGATCGTGCAAGAGGAAGCACGTGGACTCCCGAGTCTATTACATCGGACACGGATATGGATGATGCAGAGGGTCCCTAAGTCGCCTCAGATGATGTCTCCTTTGCAGACATCTTAGAGATCCTCAAACAACGAGGCTGGATGTCCAAACCCCCTTCTATGGACGAATCAGTGCTCCTCACGGCCTTTGGGGCTCAGCCCTCCGCCTCCTGGGTGTCTCCGCTTCGACGAGCTTCTGGATTTAGTTTGTCGGCGGGAACACCCGGATACCGTGGAACCAGTCCCTTCGCCCAAACAAATTCTTATCTGCTCCCGAGAAGGAGTTCCTTACTAAAGGCGTGGCTGTAGATGCCATGGTGGTGGCATCTGCTACACAACAGGACGTGGCAGAGGCTTCAACGTCCATCCATCCTCCTAATAAGGAGTCTAGGAGTATGGATAGGTACGGGAAGCGCACCCTGACTTCAGCGGCCTTTACCTTAAGGTCTCTGAATTATTTGGCACATTTTACCAGGCTTCAGAGGGATCTGGTCAAGGAGTTGTCAGACTCCCTCGGTAACCTACCTGAGCAGCTAGCCCAGTCCGTTAGCTCTCAGTTGGCTATCCTTACGCCAATTGCTAACTCGTCCATGAGGCTCATTTCCTATGCGCGGCAGGCACAGGCGTGGCTCACGAGACAAGCCTGGCTCCGCTTGTGTCAGTTTGCGGAGGCCTTCAAGTCTTCCTTCACGACGCTCCCTTTGATGGGTCCTCATTGTTTGGACCCAAGGTGAAAGACACCCTTACCGCTGTGAGCAAGAGGGAAAACGTTATCTGCTTATTCCACTCTTTCGCCTTACCCCAAGGCCAAAGGAGGGGAAATGTGGTTCATAAATCTCGCAAGTTTTTCTCCCAACAGCAGGAAGATTCCCCGTCCAGAGGCAGAGGGCGGGAAATTTTTCAGGGAGACGCCGTCCCAGAGGCGGCAGAGGGCCCCAATTCTGGAGACCGCGAGTCCTTTCGTGGCTCTTCAGCCTCCCACACGACATGAGGGATTGCCCGGCTGTGCTGCTCGAGCCAGTCGGGTGTCGCTTTGCCAAGCACCTAAAAGCCTGGGAGTCAATCACTCAGGACAGATGGGTGCTTCGATAATTGCCGGAGGTTACACCATCCCATTCAAATACTCACCCCTCCGTCCAAGAGAATCCCGGACCCACCACCCAGTCAGAGGGAAATAGCAGCCGCAGAAGCTTCAAAGCTGCTAGAAAAGGAGTCATCCAACCGTCCCCACAGACCAAATCGGATCAGGAAATTACTCCAGGTTCTTTTAGTGCCAAAAGACAGGGGACCTGAGACCAATATTGGATCTCAGCAGACTGAACCTATCCCACGAAATCCAAATTCAATGGTCACGCTGCAATCCATTCTCCCGTTGTTGGAGAAGGATGTTTGGATGTGCTCCATAGACCTCAAGGACGCCTATTATCACATACCGATACATCAGGCGTCCAGAAGGTATCTGCGCTTCAGCCTGGGAGCCAGTCATTACCAATTTTGTGCTCTGCCCTTTGGTCTCACCACAGCCCCAGGGTGTTCACCAAGTGTTTGGCAGTAGTGACGGCTCACCTGAGGAGTCTTGGATTCCAAGTGTTTCCCTATCTCGACGACTGGCTCCTGACTGCCACCACCAGGCATCTACTTATGGACAACCTCAAAGCCACCATCTCCTGGGTGTTTCCCTAGGGATTACATTCAATTGGTCAAAGTCTGTCTTGCAGCCCTCTCAGCATAAAGTTTATAGGAGCAGAGATAGACTCAAGATTGATGCTGCCTTTCTTCCTGCCGAAAGGATCCAAACTTTACAGGGCCAAGTTCAAGCTCTGATCTCGAGATCCAAAGCCCCAGCCAGGATGGTCCTACAGGTTCTAGGCTCAATGTCTGCCACGGTACTTTTAGTTCCTCTAGCAAGGTTACACATGAGGATTCTTCAGTGGCTCTTGTCAACTCAATGGTCCTTTCAAGATCTTCCCCTCAATCATCACATCATGATCACGGATATATGCAAAAGGGACCTTCGCTGGTGGCTTCAGACATCCAACTTGGATCAGGGAAAACCCTTTGTTCTCCCCCCTCCAGTGGTTACCCTGACGACAGATGCCTCCCAGATAGGGTGGGGGGGGCATTGTCTGGGCAGGCTAGTTCAGGGCTCCTGGCTTCCGGACGAAGCTCTTCTCCACATCAACGTGCTGGAGATGAGGGCTGTACTTCTGTCCCTACAGGCTTTACACAAGTTTCTTCCTCAGGGCATCATCGCCATCCACACAGACAACATGTCGGTGGTTTGGTATCTGAACAAACAAGGAGGGACAAGATCATCCCCTTTGCAGAGAGGCCATGAGAGTTTGGGAATGGGCTGTAGCTACCAACCGCTTCTTGGTAGCCCCACATCCCGGAAAGTCAAATGTATTGGCGGACAAATTAAGCAGGACAATTCTCTCCTCACGAATGGTCTCTAAACCGCACAGTAGCAGCCCAGGTTTTCAAGAGATGGGGACACCTATTTGCGACTCCACAAAACACCAAGTGCCAAAGGTTCTTCTCCTTGATTCCACATCAGGAAGTACCAGCCACGGATGCTCTAGCACAACCTTGGCCAACAGGGTTACTTTATGCTTTTCCTCCAATTCCACTCCTTCCCAAAGTTATTCAAAAGCTTCTCAGCTAGGGTCTTCAATGATTCTGATTGCCCCATACTGGCCTCGCCAGATATGGTTTCCTTACCTGAAAAGCATGCAGTGGACGATCCGTGGACATTAGACCTGATCCCGGATTTGCTAATCCATCAGTCGGGACATTGGCATCAGTCCCTTCAATCTCTGAAATTGACAGCTTGGCTCCTCCACTTCCAACCTTAGTTAGAAGTCACACACTAGACCCGAAGTTGTTCACATTTTATCTTCGCCCACAAACCCACCACTAACAAATTGTACCTCAGTAAGTGGAAGAGGTTTGCTATCTGGGCTCAACTCAAGGGCTTAGACCCTATCACTGCTCCTGTCCCAGAGGTTTTGAAATTCTTAACATCCCTATTTAATCAGGGATCTTCTGTCTCAACTATTAAAGTTCAACTAGCTGCTATCTCTAAATTCCATGAATCCACGGATCCTCCTTTGATGAGCAGCAGACTATGCAAACATTCATTAAAGGTGCTAGTCTGTTAAGACCACCAGTTTTTCATCCTGCACCTCCGTGGGATCTGCGCATTAACATCTCCCCTTTGAACCGGCTGCTACATGCAATTAAAATATCTGTCATGGAAAACGGCATTCTTAGTGGCTATTACTGCAAGAAGAGTCTCAGAGCTCCAAGCCCTGTCTATTAAACCACCGTATTTGATTTTCCACAAAGATAGAGTATCACTTAGGCCTAATCCATCCTTTGTCCCAAAGGTCTGCTCTAGTTTCTGTCTTCAACAATCTCTAGAACTACCAGTTTTCTTTCCAAAATTCTCTAATGAAGCAGAATACACTCTCCATAAATTGGATGTTCACAGGCAATTACGCTTCTATTTAGACAGGACTCAGCAACTTCGTAAGTCAGACCAGTTGTTTGTGTCCTTCTCAGATAATAAATTGGGCCAAACCATCACAAAAGCTACAATCTCAAAATGGATCAGAGATTGCATAACTCAGGCCTATTCTTCGAATAAGCAACTTGCATCATCTATCAAAGCTCATTCTACCAGAGCTATGGCTACTTCTATAGCCTTTCATTCCAAGCTCGCTATTTCGGAAATTTGTGCTGCGGCTACTTGGTCCAACCCGCACTTTCATTTCCCACTACAAATTGGATGTGGCATCTAAAGGACGAGCTTCATTTGGTTCCACGGTACTCAGGAGTGTTTTCCAGTGAGCCACCCAGGATTCAGGTGCTAGGACGCTGTCCCATCATTCAGAATGTAGGCTAGATAGATCACATAACATCTTTTAGTTATGTACTCACCATAACTTCAGATGTTTGGGATCCATCTCGCCACATTCCTGATACCCACCCTCCTTCCCCTGCCTTGCAGATCAGAAGAGATTGAACGGTTTTGAGCTCCACTGTTTTATCTTGTTTCATCTGACGATGTTATATAAGCAGGGTATGCATGTGTGCATGTATGGACAAACTAGATCTGGGGACTGATGGTGGTGCATCCTGGGATATAGTAAGCTCAGCCAATAAGAGACTTCGCTCTTTGGCATAAGCGTGCCGAGTCGGAGCCGAGGGATCGGCTCCGAACCCATCATTCAGAATGTAGGCGAGATGGATCCCAAACATCTGAAGTTATGGTGAGTACATAACTAAAAGTTGTCCTGCCTCAGGCAGCCCTCGGTCGGCCAGATTCCAAAGTCTGGGTCCGGCGTCGGCTGGTGTCGCCTCCTCTCCGACGTCAGAGCGGCTGGAGTATAAAGGCATCGGCCGACGCCATCTTCTTCAGTCTTTCTTGCTGCGCGGTGCCCGAAGCAGAAGCAGTTCACAAGTGCCGGTCGGTCAGCTCCTGTATTCTATGATACCGAAGTCATCAAAAAAGCTAAGTACCCCGTTGGGGACCTTTTCTTGCCTCAGCCGATGTCAGAAATTACTGAAAAAGTTAACAATTGTATTTCTTGTGGTAAACAAATACCTCATAAGGATTTCCACTCTTACTCTCTCCCTTGCCTGGGCCCAGACCACGACGTCTCGGCCTGTGTAGCCTGTGCTCGCTTCAACAAGCGCACTCTCAGGCGCCGGGCGGAGTTCGCTGAAGATTTTTTCGGCGATAATTTTGCTTACACCATGCCGTCGGATCTTCTGACATCGCAAACTCCCAAAAAGCGAAAAGACCGGGACCGACATCCTCGGCCCGCGTCTACCACCGACTCCACGCCAAAACCTAGCGCGAGTGCTCCGGTTCCCTCTGAGACGGTCTCTCCACCGCTCCGAACCGAAGTCACCGCATTACCGACGACTCCGATCACAGACATTACTCCGACGCCAGTTATAGATTTTCCTCCGGATACCGAAACCGAGGAAATGCCCGAGACCATTGCTGTAGACAAGGTCACTCCTGCACGTGGAGCTGCCAGGCCCCCGATGGCCATGTCTATTAAGGCCTACACTAGGGCTAAGGCAGCCAGCAAAACAAAGCATATTACTTCTGAATCCTTACCTCAGCCTACTCCAGAGACACAAATTATGTCCATGGCTGCTGATTTAATTTCCATGATTAGAGGTTCACAGGCCCATCCTGAGAGAGGATCCCAGCCTCCTCCTGATAAAAGGCCCCGGGTAGAACCCTCTGACCCTACTCCTTCAGATGAAGCTTCTGAGGGCTCTGTCCACTCTGATAGCCAGGAAGAGCTCTTTCAAACCTATGAGGACTCGGATGCAGAAGATTCCATCCCCTCGGCCTCCCCTCCTGAGGATATTTCTTTTGGGGAAGTTTGCACACCATGAGGGAACATTTCAAGTGGCAAGGTCAGGAATATTCTGATTCTAGGAAACGCCTTAGGACTTTCCTTAAGAAGCCTCAGCACAGGCCCTTGGCTATTCCTCCTGTACTTGATGTTCTGGATGATCTGTATTCTGACTCTAGTGCTACCCCTGATTCTCTTCCTCCTGCTCCAGCCAAGCCAGACAGGTATTACAGGGTCCCAGAAACTCATTCCCATTTATTCAGGGCCCATACTGCTGATTTGGAAACTATTTCACAAGGGCCTAAAGGAGTTCCAGCCTCCACCTCAAAAAATCATTTGCCCTCCAACAGGGAAGTTAGGTCCTTAGAGAGATGGGGCAAAAAGGTTTACACATCCACTACCTTATCTATGAGAGCTTTAAATTGCCTTTTTCATATGTTACAATATCAGGATTATCTGTTAGAGGATTTACAAAAAACCTTAGCCACTCCTGATCCTTTAGACAGGAAGACTTTGCAGGAAGCTGTACATAACACTCAGCAAGTAAGCAATCACTTCCTGCAGTGTGGATATGATGCACTGGAAGTTTCATGTAGGGCAGCTATGACAGGGGCAGTCATTCGTAGACATGCTTGGTTAAAAGATCAACCTCTACCAGATCATGTAAAAGCAAAACTTCTGGATGCACCTTTGGAAAAGAACAAGCTTTTTGGTGCAAATGCTAAGGATGTGTTAAAGACCATCGAAGAAAAAGTAAAATCAGTTCAGACTGTGAAGGATTTCCTCCAGGTTCAACCCCCCAGATTCAGCAGGAATTGGCCTTCAAAAAACTGGTCCTTTCCTAATCCAGAAAAGTTTCAAAGGGGTAAGAACAGACGTGGCCGAGGAAGAGGCCAATACAGAGGCCCTTACAGGGGATGACAATGGCAGCCAGGAAACCAAAGAAGTGACGCAGGGGTTTCACCTGCCCCACAACCACAATCTCAATGACTTTCCTCTACTACCGCCTACCAGGGAACAACTAGAAGCTCCCTTGGAAATTATCTCTGTTTGCAGAAAACTGGCACAGACTGACAAAGGACAAATGGATTTTGGACATTATAGACCGAGGGTACAGGTTTCATTTTCATACCTTACCAAGATAACAAGGCATGCCAAACCTACCACAAAATCAGAGGGCAGAGGCTATCAAGCAAATCACTCTGCTGACTCGGATGAAAGCAATAGAATGAGTTACACAACAAGAACAAGACCAGGGGTTTTACTCAAGACTGTTCCTTGTTCCAAGAAAAGAATCTCAGTGGAGACCAATACTGGACTTGTCCGCATTAAACACCTTTCTCATAGTACCAAAGTTCAAAATGCTAACTCTACAGCAACTCCTTCCCATGCTGGGCAAGGGGTCGTGGCTGATTACTCTGGACCTCAAGGAGGCATACCTGCATGTCCCTATCAGACACAGCTGCAGAAGATACCTCAGATTTCTTGCAGGGCCAGAGCATTATCAATTCTCAGCATTGCCATTTGGCTTATCTACTGCGCCCAGAGTATTTACAAAATGCCTGGCTTCAGTAATTGCTCATTGCAGGCTCCAGGGTATACAAATTTACCCGTACCTGGACGACTGCCTCATACAAGCGGATGACAAATTGATGTTGACAAAAAACCTGGATTATGTCATACGATTACTTCAAGCTCTGGGATACACAGTCAACTTCCAAAAGTCAAGACTGCAGCCATCCCAGCAAATAATCTTCTTAGGAGCCAAACTAGACACAGCCTCTCAGATGGCTTACCTGACAGAAGACAAGCAAGAGAAGTTAACTCATTATTTCAAAGGTTTAGCAAAACTCACCCAGATGACTGCAAGGAGATTCCTACAGGCCCTGGGTTACATGGCATCTTGCATTCTCCTGGTTCCATTAGCAAGACTACACATGAGAAAGCTTCAATGGTACCTAAAAAGCATTTGGTCTCAACAAAGCAACAACTTGGAGACAATCATACCACTACTTCCATGCCTACAAAAGGAATTCCTATGGTGGGCCTCGGTGAGCCAGACAAACACAGGTATGTCATTCAAAAAACCTCAGATAACACAGACCATGACTACAGACGCCTCAGACCTTGGATGGGGGGGCGCACATGGAAGGCAGGTGTATACAAGGACAATGGTCTCCAAAGGAAACACATCTGCATATAAACCAAAAGGAAATGCTGGCAGTAATGCATGCCATCGAGGCCTTTCAACTCAACTTCAGCAAGGCCATTTACTGATACGGACAGACAACACCACTGTGATGTGGTACATAAACAAGCAAGGGGGCACCCACTCTTACCCCCTATGCAGACTGACAATGCAGCTTTGGGAGAAATCACTGAGCCTAAACATCCAGTTACAATCCCAGTTTGTTCCAGGAAAAGACAACGTGTTGGCGGACAGCCTAAGCAGGAATTTCACAGATCCACACGAGTGGAGATTACATCCGAAGGCCTTCAGACAACTCACTTCGACATGGGGCAAACCAGAAGTGGACCTATTTGCCTCTCACCTCAACCATCTTCTACCAAAATTCTGCACAAGGACATACCATCCAAAAGCTTGGAAAATAGATGCCCTCTCATTCAACTGGAACTCCATAGCAATATATGCATTCCCACCTCTGCCACTGATGACCTCAGTATTACTAAAGATCAAAGCAGAGAAACCCAAGGGAATCATAATAGCTCCGGACTGGCCAAGACAACACTGGTACCCACTACTACGGAGCATATGTCACACCAGGAGGTGGGCCTTTCCTCAGTGGCCTCTACTTTTGACTCAACACAATTTCGAAACACTGCATCCAAATCTTCAGACACTGCAGCTAACAGCCTGGGAGATCCCATAAATAACTTCAGCTTATCTCTCTCCAAGGAAGTTCAGCGGATACTAACAGAGGCTCGAAGACCATCCACCAGAAAGGTTTACTTAGCAAAGTGGAAAAGATTCAGCAATTGGAATACCAGCAAGGGACATGATGCATCATTGTTGAACATCCCACTCATCTTGGAATATTTGGCAGATATGTTAAAGAACGGCCTCTCATATTCTTCCATAAAGATACATGCATCTGCTATTTCAGCTAGATACAACACTGATCCTCCTGTTTTTTCTCACCCCTTACTAAGGCAATTCCTCAGGGGAATCAAGAACATTAAGCCACCAAGAAAGGCCCCAGTGCCAGCCTGGGACCTCAATTTTGTCTTAGAAAAACTGACTCTACCTCCATTTGAGCCAGCAGCTTCAGTTGACTTGCAATTTCTCTCATGGAAGACAGCCTTCCTGTTGGCAATTACCTCAGCAAGAAGGGTTTCGGAGCTACAGGCCCTAATGGCAATACCACCCTTTATTATTTTTCACAGAGACAGGGTTTCATTAAGGACCAACCCTACTTTTATGCCAAAGGTGGTGTCTAGGGTTTCTTTAAATCAAGCCATTCATCTGCCTGCTTTCTTCCCCAATCCTGAGAATAAGGGGGAAAGACTGTTGCACACCTTGGACATTCACAGACAACTTCGATGCTACCTGGACAGAACCAAGGCCAGTAGGAAGTCTGAACACCTTTTTGAAGCTTGCGCCCCTGCAGTCCAAGGAAAAGCAATTTCAAAACAGACTATTTCTAAATGGATTGGACATTGCATCAGATTCTGTTATTCCTTTCATGGAAAGACTGTTCCAGCCAATGTCAGACCACATTCCACCAGAGCTACAGCCACCTCTACAGCATTCTTAAGAGGGGTGCCTACCAAGGACATTCTAGAAGCTGCTACATGGAGCTCCGTGCATACATTCTCCAAACACTACAATCTCCCTCTATACTCCAGATCCAGAGCAGGCTTTGCTTCGGCAGTCCTGCAGGGTTTGATTGCCACACCATCTTTTCCTAGAGCATTCCTCCTCCCCAGCTAAGCTATGGTATTCTACCCACATGTTATGACTGCAGTTGCATTCTTGAAGGACATAGTACAGTTTTGTACCTACCATAAATGTAGATGTCCGATAGACATGCAACTGCAGTCGGATTTTCCCTCCCTCCATACCCCTCTATGCCTAGGGTCCACTCCTATCCCTGTTACTCTTAGCTGGGGATATCTGTTATGGTGTATTTGTTTTATTGCTCATTTATTTGTTTGGAATCCTGCTTTTGTCTTCCAGTTTGATTACAGCCTTCCTTGGAGGGCACCTGGCATCTGGGGCAAGAAACACTGAAGAAGATGGCGTCGGCCGATGCCTTTATACTCTAGCCGCTCTGACGTCGGAGAGGAGGCGACACCAGCCGACGCCGGACCCAGACTTTGGAATCTGGCCGACCGAGGGCTGCCTGAGGCAGGACAACCCACATGTTATGACTGCAGTTGCATGTCTATCGGACATCTACATTTATGGTAGGTTCAAAACTGTACTTTTCCCCTCCCTCCTGTCCCCTCTTATTTTTACTTTTGTGTGGTTCCTTTTATCACCATTCTTCTGAGGTGTATTTGCAAAGGATATGGGACCTTACTCATTTTGGGACTCCTGACATCTGGGGCAAGAAAAACTGGAGAACATGGCGTCGGCTGTCAGCTTTGTACTCCTGGCGCTCTGACGTCAGGGAGCATGGTTGAACAGCCGATGCCGGACCCAGACTTTGGGATTCTGGCCGACCGAGGACTTCCTGCCGGCAGGGGAGAACCCTACAGTCATGACTGCAACAGTGAAGACACTCGAGCATCTACATTTATGGTAAGTGTACACAACTGTACTTTTTCCCATGCTTGGACAATTGGCTCCTGACCAGTCCCATGAGCCATTGGCTAATCCAAGTCAGGGTTTAATTAATCCAGTTATCACATTCTCTGGGCATCACCTTAAACATGAGCAAATCCAACTTGACTCCGGTACAGAACCTGTAATTTATAGGTACACAGCTCAGCAAAAGGGATCAGATAGCTTCTCTTCCTGTACACCGGGTAGCCACTCTGAGAAATCAGGTGGAAGAACAGCTATTCTGTTAGTTCTGCTAGCCAGATTCTTCTGCAGGTTCTCCAGTGGACATCAGCAATGCAATGATCCATCCTCTTTCATCTGCTGTCCCTTCAAATCAGGTTGACTCTCATTTGCAAATGTCACCTCAGTTGGGGATACAGTCAGACAATCTCATTCAAGGCAGACCGTTATTGAACAACCCCCCCCCCCCCTTGTAGCTAATGTGACCACGGATGCTTCCCAGTACAGGTGGGGGGGTGGTGGCATGATGGTTCAAGGCATGTAGTTCCCTACAGAGACCAGGTTGCATATCAGTGTGTTAGAGATGAGAGCAGTCCTCCTAATGTTGCAAGCCTTTTCAGGATGTTCTCCCTTTATGGACTATTGCAGTACACACTGACATGTCTGTTGCCTCGTACATCAGCTTACAAGGAGGAACCCATCCTTACTCCTTGTGCAGGGAGGCCATGAGGGTGTGGGGGTGGGCGATAGCTTCAGACTGCCTTTTAGTTGCAATGCATATTCTGGGGGAAAATCAGTGATTTAGCAGACGGACTCAACAAATCGCTCCTGGTTCCACATGAGTGGTCCTTCAGTCAATTCATGGCAGACATGATCTTTAACCATTGCGGTCAACCTTTCTGTGACCTGTTTGCCTGCCCCCTCAGCAACAAATGCAGCAAGTTCTTCACTCTGATCCCTCTTCCGGGGGAGTCCCCAAGGGATGCACTAGTCCACGATTGGCCCCCAGGTCTCCTGTATGCTTATCCTCCTCTTCCGCTCATTCTGAAGTTCCTTCAGAAGGCAAGCAGCTTGAGGAGCTCAGTCATCCTCATTGTCCTCTTCTGGCCTAGTCAGGTGTGGTTCCCCTTCCGGTGGTTTCATCTGAAATATCCGCCTTGGATTCTGGAGCCAAGTTAGGACCTTCTGTCTCACCTATCAGGGATGCAGCATCCATGTCTTCGTGCCCTCAGACTGATCATTTGGTTTCTTCACTTCCACCCCAGTGTGAGACAGTCCAGGTTTAATTTCCCGGTCCAAAGCATTCTTCTAGCCTCACAAAAGGCTTCTGCCAAAAAAGTCTATACCAGTAAGTGGAAGAGATTTGTTTGGCCCACGAACAGAGACACTGACCCTTTTTTAGCATCAGTTTCTGACGTTTTGTTGTTTCCTAGTACCCTATTCGAGGAAGGTGCTAGCTTCTCGACTATTAAGCTTCAGTTTGCTGCTATTTCCAGTTTTCATGCTACAAGTTAGTCCTGTTCTGTTCAGTTTTAGGCTATGCAAATCCTTCATGAAAGATGTTTTCTTATTAAGGCCTCCAAACAAGGATCCATCTCCTCCTTGGGACCTTACATTTGTGTTGCAGGCTTTGACCCAGGGACCCTTCGAACCAGCACCAAGTTGCAACATGAAGTTTTTGTCTCGGAAGACTGTCCTTTTGGTGGCTATAACATCCACTAAGAAGATTTTTGAACTACGAGCTTTGTCATCTAAGCCTCATTACATAGTTTTTCATAAAGGTGTAGTGTCTACGCACCAATCCTTCCTTTATGAAGTAGTCACTGAGAACAATATCAGTCAATCCATCCAATTGCCATATTTCTCTAATAAAGGAGATTATGTTCTCCATCTTCTAGACATTTATAGACCACTTTATTTTTACTTGCAGATACCAGGCAACGCAGGAAGTCTGATCAGCTCTGTAGCTTTCTCATCTAATAGACTTGAACAAGCGGTGTCTGAAATTACTTTGGCTCAGTGGATATCTGGCTGCATTTCATATATTTACTCATATATTTACTCATCCAAAGGATTGGAATTGCGTAGACCTTCCAGGGCACACTTCACCACAGCTATGGCTACTTCATCAGCTTTCTATACTAGAACCTCCATTGGTGATATTTGCATGGCAGCGACTTGGTCTAGCAATCACACCTTTGTATCTCACTACAAGTTGGATAATCCTATCTAGAAGCAGGGTCTGCTTTGGTTCAATGGTGCTACGACAATTTATTCTATGAGGGCTACCCGAGATCTACGTATAAGGGGACTCTGGCCCTATTGTGAGGAGGAATGAAGAATACATCAGATTAAAAGATTGTCTTACCATGACTTGGCATCTCTGTTGTCTTCATTCATTCCTCCTCACTTTCCCACCCAACCATTCCCCTGCCTTTTTTGTTCTAGAGGAACCTGGATTATGAAGGGACTCCCAGGTCCCATGTCTGAGCTTCTTCTGCCGTTCTGTACAGTATGGTAATGGATGTATGAAATCAGTAAACTTGATCTGAGGTATTTGAGTTGGTGTAGGGCATTTATGGGTAAGAGGGAGGAGTTTGAGAATCTGATCCAAGTCTGGAATGTGGCCGAGCCGGATCCTAGACCCTGTTGTGAGGAGGAATGAAGGAAGACAACACAAATGCCAAGTTATAGTAAGACATAACCTTTTATTCTTTTTGTATATAAATAAAGCACCCCTACTCTTTTCGATAGACACTATGGGATCTTTTACATCCATCTGAGCTGCCACTTACTCAAGCATATGGGACCTCTGTTTAATGCCTCATCTGAAAGAAGACGCACTCTGGATTGCGGCACCCCTTTATGCTGTACTGCGGTGTCAGCAATCCATCTACCTGGTGTGGGAATAGAACCTACAAAATTTGGCACAAAATGTGAGTGTAATCAAACCCTAGTGTTAGTGGTGAGGATAGAACAAATCTGTGGTAACCTGAAGGAAATGGAGCCACATATAGTCTTACAAGCGATGGAAAAGTTGTGATGATAGATGGAAAAAAAAAAATCAGATAATTTTGTCTAAACTTCTGAAAAAGAATTAAGAGTGCATGAAGAATCTCTTACCTTGCTGGCAGATTCTGTGACAGAGTTGTGTGAGGAGCTAAAGAAATGAACAGTTAAATCATGGATGTTTTAATTAAGACTGAGTCAGAAGAATCGATGACTGAAATGGGAAACTGGACTTGTGAGCAAAATTGAAGATTGTAGGTATTTCAGAGAAGGTTGAGGCTAGTGTTCCTGTGGATGTCCTTCATGGATGCATCTGCAGTCATAACAACTGGGTTGTCCTGTCGTCAGGCAGCCCTTCGGTCGGCCGGATTCCAAAGTCTGGGTCCGGCTTCGGCTGATGTCGCACTTCACCTGACGTCATCTCTGCTGGTGGCATCAGCCGACGCCATTTTCTTCAGTCTTTGTTGCTTTGGCCTCAAGCAGAAGCTGTTCGCAAGTGCCGGTCGGTCAGATCCAGAGATTACTACTAAAGACTTCTAAAAGCTAAGTACGGGACTCTTTCTTGCCTCAGCCGATGTCAGAAAAAGTCAATAACTGTTTAGCTTGTGGGAAACAAATACCTCATAAAGATTTCCACTCTTACTGTTTGCCTTGTTTAGGCCCAGACCAGCAGCCTGTGCTGAACAGTTTCTCTGAATTACATTATGCCGCCTGATCCTCCGACTACCCAAATTATTAAAAGAAACCATGGTTAAGCCCGCGAAGTGTCTCGGTTTTCGCCAAAACCGAAAACTGATCAGAGTACAGCGAATCAATGACTACTACTGAGGTTCCGTTACCTTACTTGAATCGGCCTCAGAAATTTTACCTACTACAGTGGTTACTAGTGACTTATCAGACACCATCCCTTTGGATGTCTCTACCCCAGCACGTGGTGCTGCTAGGCCTCCTGCAGCCATGTCTATTAAGGCCTTCGCCAGGGCTAAAGCAGCCAAATCTACTAAGTCAGTGCCTGTTAAACCCCCCTCAACCAGGCCCACTTCTAGTTCACAAATGCTTACTCTGGCAGAAGATTTAATATCCTTAATTAGGGGATCTCAATCTCACCCAGACAGGGCCTCTCAGCCCCCATAAGAGACCTAGAGCAGAGCCCCTCGAGCCTGTGTCCTCTGATGATTCTGGAAGACTCAGATATTACAGACCAGCCAGAGGCTCCTTTCTCCAATTTTGAGGACTCAGATGCTGAAGAATCCATTCCAGCTGCTTCCCCACCAGAAGAATTCTCCTTTGGGGAAACCTTACATGCCATGAGAGAACATTTCCAATGGCAGGAACAGGATTTTTCAGACTCCAGAAAAGACTTAGGACTTTTCTGCACCTACCACAACACAGGCCCTTAGCTATACCTCCTGTCCTCTGTTGTGGACGATGCATTTAATGATGTTTGCACTGCACCAGATTCTTTACCTCCAGCACCTGCCAAACCAGATAGATTTTACAGGGTGCCAGACACTCATCATCACCTATACAAGGCCCCTCTTGCAGACCCCAAAACTATATCCCAGGGCCCTAAGGCAGTAGCCTCAACCACAGCAAAACCCTATTCCTTCTGAAAGGGAAGCCAGGTCTTTAGACAGATGGGGCAAAAGGTTTACACCTCTGCTACTCTCTCAGCTAGAGCTTTAAACTGTCAGTTTCACATGATACAATACCAAGAGTTTATGCTTGATCAGTTAACTAAAAGCTATCCTCTGATGACTCTATAGATAAGAAAATCTATTAGAAATGGTAAATAACATACAACAGGTTAGTAACCATTCCTTAAAATGTGGCTATGATGCACTGGAGGCTTCATTTAGATCAGCCATGACTGGCACAGTGATAAGAAGACATGCATGGCTGAAGGAACAAGTTTACCGGATCATGTTAAAGCTAAGTTATTAGATGCTCCTATGGATAAGACCAGTTTGTTTGGTACACCTGCCCAGCAGGTAATGAAGAAAATGGAAGAAAAGGCAAAATCTGTACAAACGGTTAAAGATTTCTTGCAGGTTCAGCCCCAAGGTTTAGCAGGAACTGGCCTGCCAAAATTGGTCCTTTCCTGACTCCACAAGATCCCAAAGGGGCAGGAATAGACGTTCCAGAGGCAGAAATCAAACCAGAGGGGGTGCCTACAGAGGACGACAGTGGCAAGGTAATAACAGAGCCACAGGCACAGCCACTACCACTACAACAGGGCAATCACAGTGACTTGATTCTAACTCCGCCTACCAGGGAACAAATAGCAGCACCCTTAGGCGGAAAATTAACCTTATTTTCAAAGAACTGGCACTGTATCACAAAAGACAAGTGGATTTTGCAAACCATAGACCAAGGTTACCGGTTCCACTTCCACACTATACCAGTCAAAACAGGAATGCCAAACCTACCTCCAAATCAAAAAACAGAAGCTCTACAGCAGATAATGCAATTAACAAAGATGAGAGCTGTGGAAAGAGTACCAATAACAGAACAAGGCAAAGGATTCTACTCCAGACTATTCCTAGTTCCAAGAAAGGAAAAAAGCTGGAGACCTATTCTCGATCTGTCCACCTTAAACACATACATCATTGTCCCAAAATTCAAGATGCTGACCCTACAGCAACTTCTTCCCATGCTGGGCAAGGAGTGTTGGCTGGTAACTCTAGATCTCAAGGAGGCATACCTGCATGTCCCCATTCGACCAATTTGCAGAAGATACCTCAGATTTCTTGCAGGATCAGAGCACTATCAATTCTCAGCATTGCCCTTAGAGTATTCACAAAATGCCTGGCATCAGTAATCGCCCACTGCAGACTACAGGGAATCCAAATTTATCCATACCTGGACGACTGCCTGCTACAAGGGGACAACAAAAGCAAGCTGACAACAGATTTACAAAGTGTCATTTACTTGCTACAAGCACTGGGATACACAGTCAATTTGCAAAAATCAAGGCTGATTCCATCCCAAACAAGGTCATTCTTGGGCGCGGAATTGGACACAGTAAAACAAATGGCATTCCTAACTGCAGAAAAACAAAAAGATCTCCCTCTTTACTTCTTGGCACTAACAAACCACAGCAAGCTAACAGCAAGAAAAGTTCTGCAGGCCTTGGGCTTCATGGCATCATGCATAATCTTGGTTCCACATGCCAGACTGCATATGAGAAAACTACAGTGGTACCTAAAGAATTTATGGTCCCAACACAGGCACAGCCTAGAAACAGAAATTCCACTAATTCCATGCCTAAAACAGGAGTTCCTATGGTGGGCTCAAGCATGCCAGTCAAACCCAGGCTTACCCTTTCACAAATATCAAGCAAGCCAAACCATCACAACAGACGCCTCAGACCTAGGATGGGGTTACTCACATGCTGGACAAATGCTTGCAAGGATTGTGGGACCAACTTCACCTGCACATCAACCTAAAAGAAATGCTGGCAGTAAAACTGGCAATCCAAAAATTCAGACCATTTCTCAAAGAAGGCCATTTGATGATAAGGACAGACAACACCACAGTCATGTGGTACATCAACAAACAGGGAGGCACTCATTCATACCCCTATGCAGAATGACTTTGGACCTTTGGAACCTGGCACTCAGCTACAACATCCAGTTACAGGCAATGTTTGTACCGGAAAGGAGAACACTCTAGCAGACATGTTAAGCAGAACCACCTCGGATGCTCACGAATGGATGCTACACCCGACATCTTCAGAATGCCACAGATAGATCATAGCTTTCCCTCTCAACCACCAGCTCAAAAATTCTGCACAAGGACATTCCATCCACTTGCATCGAAAGTGGATTATTCTCCTTCAGCTGGAAAGGCCTGACAGCATATGCATTCCCACCTCTTCCCTTGATACACAAGGTATTACTAAAAATCAAGGAGGCTGGCCAAGACAACACTGGTACCCATTGCTGAGGAGCATGTCTCGGGACAAAATGTGGTCAATACCCTGATGCCTTTGATGTTAACTCAGAACAACTACAGCATCATGCATCCAAACCTAAAAACGTTGCAGCTGACTGCATGGCACATCACATAGCAGCAACTATTCCAGATCTCTCCCAAAGGGTTAAAGACATTATCCTTGAAGCCCGCAGACCTTCAACAAGAAGGAACTATGCAGGAAATGGAAAAGGTTTGTCATTTGGAGTGCTGAAAGAGGGAAGGATGTCGAATATAGATATGGCTAACATTCTGGAGTACTTGGCAGAGCTTCTACATACAGGCCTGTCCTATTCCTCCATCAAGATACATGCATCAGCTATTTCAGCAGAATACAGCTTTGATCCACCTGTCTCACATCCTCTACTCAGTCAGTTCCTCAGAGGGATCAAGAATGTAAAACCTCAAACCACCACTGCCAGCTTGGGATTTGAACTTTGTGCTAGAAACCTTTTGAACCAGCAGCAACAGCAGACCTACAGCATCTTTCATGGAAAACTGCTTTCCTACTGGCAATAACCTCAGCAAGGAGGGTTTCTGAACTTCAGGCCCTAATGGCAGTACAACCCTTCCTAATCTTCCACCAAGACAGAGTGTCCATGAGGACTAATCCTACATTTATGCCTAAGGTGGTATCCAGAGTGTCCCTAAACCAGGCAATCCACCTACCTACCTTCTTCCCAACCCACAAAACAGAGGGAAAGAATGCTGCATACCTTGGATGTACACAGACAGCTACGCTACTACCTGGACAGAACAAAAGTAACAGAAAACTGACAGCTTTTTGTAGCCTATGCAACAGGAAGGAAGGAAAAGCAATTTCCAAACAGACAATCTCCAAATGGATAGGAAATTGCATACGATTCTGTTACTCCTTCCATGGAAAACCAATTCCACAGAACATTCTACAAGAGCAACAGCCACTACCACAGCCTCATTTGCCAAGCATTATAATTTACCTCTGTATTCCAGATCATCCTAACCACACCATAATCTATTCTTCCTCCTCCCTAGTTGGCTGACTGCAGATGCATCCATGAAGGACATAGTACAGTTTTGTACCTACCATAAATGTAGATGTCGAACTGGATGCATCTGCAGTCAGCATCCTCCTCTCAGGTTACCTCCCTAGGGTATTTACCCTCCTAATAGCTAGCTGGAGCCTAAGCTGGTGCTGGTGTATTTATTTATATATTATATATGTACATACATGCTTATTTTTTTTTTTTGCCTCTCTATCCTTTTGATTGGGGGCACATTTTTTTTTTAAATTTAGCCTTCGGCAACTGGCATCTCTGGGGGCAAGAACTGAAGAAAAAATGGGCGTCGGCTGATGCCTTTATACCGAACCAGCAGAGAGAGCGTCGGGGTGAAGTGACACATCAGCCAAAGCTGGACCGGAGTTGTTATGACTGCAGATGCTATCCTGTACTTTTTCTGTAAATAACTGCTTTCTGGTTGGGTTGGTCTGAAGGAGGAAATAATTATTAGAAAGATTGCATAGAATTTTTGTGTCCGGCTCTTTGACAGATTTGAAGAGGCCCCATCTTTGTTTTCACCTACTTACAGAAAGAGAGAGTCATGTCTTTTCTATGGACCCCAGGAAGAAACTCTTTATAAGGACACACAGATTTGTTGTGTGCAGGACTACCATCTGGAAAGCAGGCACATAAGGAATAGGTTCATTCCAATTATGAGAGGTGCCTTTTGCGTAAACGTATTTAGAGCTATTAAATGCAATAAAGGGGATTAATCTTACTTGATATATTTTCTTTTCTTACCAAAGTATGACTGACATTGTCTTTTTACCCATGTTCTATATCTTTTACCTGGAGTGTTTTTTATTAATTCTTGTTATATTACTATTCTCAGCATACATGATGTAACCTGTTTTGTGTATTATGCTGGATGTACTGTATTTGTATAACTTGATGTTGGAGCTTTTCTCTCGGGGCCTCCGCTGAAAATGGACCTGGTGCAGTCGGAATTTCCGGGTTAACAAATGTAAAATAAATAAATAAAATAAAGTAATGGGTGCAGAAGTTGATAAGACATTAGAGTTTGTATGGATGACATTAGGAGTGCTTACCTGGGGCAGAGCATGAAGAATAAGACATCAGTGACCTTCCCACTGTTTCAGAAGAGAATGGTTCAACGGGAGAAGCTTGCTTTAGTAGGAGCCCTGCAGAATGGCTTGGTAATCGAACATAAACCGAAGTATATCAAAGTTGATAGAGGGCTAAGGATATGATTCTGCTTTAAAGAAAAAAAATAACACTGAGCGGGACTGTTCAAAGATAACATTTTTGGGTCGATATTATAAACACGAAAGCTCAAAATAGCGAATACATGTACATAGACACACAAAGGTCGATGTACAAAAAGAGCGAAATACGTAATCGGCAAAAATGAAAATGCCGAACGTATTTGCTTGGCCAGCAGGGCGATGGTGGGGGTGAGGAAATATATCCTTTTCCCCACTGTAGTGCAGTCTCGGAGTTGGGTGTATTTAAGTAGGGGGGGCACAGCCCCCCACATGGGGGGGTGCAGGGGGGCTTGCCCCCCCCTGAGAAAGTGTGTTCATTTAAGTTTATTTAGTTAGTTTGAGCTTACCTGCATGGTGGTGTTGGTTGACAAAATACGTTTGGCGTTTTCATTTTCGCCGATTACATATTTCGCTGGTTTTGTACATCGACCTTTATGTGTCGATGTACATGTATTCGCTGTTTACAGCTTTCTTGTTTATAATATAGACCCCATTTTTTGTGTGTGGACTAGTTGTATTATTCTTGTATGTGCTAAGTGAAAATTGTTACCCGAAAACAGATTTGAAATTAGTTGAATATTTGTTAGTGAGCAGCTTGATATTTATTTTCTAAACCTCTCTAAATAATTAGAAACAGTAATAGAAAAGCATATGGATTTGGGAAATGGGAGAGGTACATTAAAGGAAAAAACATTGTGGCTTGTTTAGGCAATTACATGACTTTGTTGCCACTGCAGCTTCGGATTTTTTGCAACAATGAGCTCTACACAAGCTGTGGAAGATTATGACTTTGCATAGGAGCTGTTACATATGCTCATCGAGAAATTGCTGAGTCAGTTATATTGGTTAAAGCTGTACATAGGTTATAAAAATATTCATAGGTTCATAGGTGATTACTAGGCTAATGGCTTAAGAGCCCATAGAACCCTAGCCATTATAACCCAATTTTACCGAATATACGGTCCCTAGGGGCAAGAAGATGGCATGGATTTGTGCCTATGCCTTCAGTATCTTACAGACTGCCCCTCTCCATAAGGGACATAGGCACTGCCCAGGTTTGAATTTGTGATTCCCCATTTGTTGATCCAAATTGCATTTGAATAGTGCCAAGGAAGAGCTCTGCTTAATGTCAATAGCAAGCCTGTTCCAAAGAAGGGGCAATGTCTGAGATACTTCTGTCTCTCCAGCATGCTTTGTTTGAGTCGCTGACTTAAGTTTAGATCCTTAAATAAGATGACCATTGTGCTGTTTGACTTGTAGATGTGTGTCAGCTCCATTAGGGCTGGATTTGTGTATGCCTTTTAGATCAGACATAGGTGACCCCTTAATAGTCTGTAGGAGACAGAGTAAAGGGATAGGGCTTTTATTCTGTCCACGTAGGGCATGTTGTTTGCACTATGTGTTTTCATTGTGAGGGCCCTCTGAACTTGCTCTTGCTGCTGTAAGTGCCTAGTCAAGTACATGCCAAATGATACATTAGACTCGATTATTGGTCTAATGAGGGTTGAGTACAAGGGGACTATAAATGCCTTGGATCTGGATGCCATACCTTTACTTATAGTGTGTGCCATATATAAGGACTTCCTCACCACTGTGGACATGTGGCAGTCAAAGTTCGGGCTACCGTCTATCCGTGTGCCTAGATCTCCCACCTCTGAGTCTACTCTTAGGGGTGTGCTGCTGTTGTTGTAATTTGCAGAGGTATTTGACTCCCAAAGGGTATGTTGTTGCATTTTTTTCACATTTAATTTTAATTTTAGGCCGTGGTTCTGGTACCAGTCATTTGTCTGAATTAAATTCTCCTGAAGGATATCTACATCATTGTGGGATTCAGTAATTGCCCCCGGCTTGCAGTCATCGGCAAATTATGTCATCCAGAGGCCTTCCACATTAGCCTAGACTTCAGAGAGGTATTTTCTGAACAGGAGTGGTCCCAGTGCCGTCTCCTGTGGCACATCACTACTAACTGGCCTCTTGCTGGATCTGAATTCACCCATTTTAACCACGTGTCCTGTCTGTGAACCAATTGGCTATCTGTCTGGTGATGTAAGGATTTATGCCCAGTTTTGTGAGTTTATCTCTAATACCTGAGTGGGGAATTGTGTCAGATGCCTTGGCCTGGTCGAGGTAGGTGGTATGTGCTGTTGATCTTAGTGACTTTCTGAAAGAAGTCAACCAGATTCAGTAGGCATTACCTGCCCTTGAGAAAGCTGAATTGGGTCAAGTCCAGTGATTTGAGGTTTACTATGTCATTATTTATCAGGTCCATGATTACTTTTTCCATGGCCTTACTTATAAGACTAGTCAAACTTATTGGTCTGTAATTCCCTGGATTAGTAAATGGTCCCCTGTTATGTAGAGGGATGACTGTTGCTATCCTCCACTCTGTCGGGACAAAGCCAGTCCAGAGGTTGTGGGTAAATAGAGATCCTAATGGTTCTGATTTAAGCTGTTTAAGAGGCAACCTGGTGTATTGTCAGGCCCCACTGATGCTGTGTTTTTAGTTTTAAAGAGTGCTGTGGCAACCTGTTCTTGGTGATAATTGGCGGTGGAGTGGTGGAGCGTATTTCTTGGGGGTGATGGGAAGGTGAAATTTGAGATGAATTTGTTGGCCAGCTATACCTTCCAGCTGAATATAGCTGATGTCATCTACAACTAATTCCTCACATTGCTGGATGTTGCCCTTAAAATTGCAGACGTAACTGAAAAATGCCTTGTGGTTATCCTTAATTTCAGAGACTTTTTTACTTCAAAGTCTGCTTTCAGAGACTTGACTAGTTCCCTGATTCACTTGCTTAGACTAATGAGGGACATTTTGCACTGTTGTACACTCTCCTTCTCAGTAGGATTTTCTTGCCTTTGTTCATAGGATCATAGGATTTTATTAGGCTATTGGCCCTGAGGCCCTTATAAGCCTAGCTAAGAGTTTAGCCCATGTTTGGACAAGTCAGCACCCAAAGCCCCTGTCCAGCAGGGACATAGTTGGAATCCCAGGGGTGTATTTTCTGTTTCCCATCCAGTTATCCAGGTTGCGCTTAAAAAAGAATAATGAGGTACTCTGCTTTATGTGGAGAGGGAGTCTATTTCACAAAAGGGGGGAGTCTCTGGCACACAAATCTGTCCCTTCAACAAGTCATATTAATGTCGCGGACCAGGTTGAGGTCATGCATGCAGGTTACTTAGGTGGAGCTTGACTTGCGGATATGCAGCAGTCCCATCAAGGCAGGGTCTGAGATTGCTTTGTATGCCAGACAGAGGTCACCTCTGAGGAGTCTGTATGAAACTGAGTAGAGGGACAGGACTTTTAGCCTGTCTGTGTAGGGTAGATGTTTGAAGCTCTGGATTCTCCTTGTGAGGAACCTCTGTGGTCTTTCCAGCTGCTGCATGTGCTTTGCGAGGTACATACTGAAGGGGGGCATTGTACTCAATAATGGGCCTTGTAAGGGAAGAATACAGGGATGTTATGACCTCCTTGTCCCTAGATGAGATACCCTTACTTATGAGGTGGGCCATGTAGAAAGCTTTCCCTACAATGGAAGCAACATGGTGGTCAAAAGTCAGGTTGCTATCAACCTGGGTGCCCAAATCCCTCATGACTGAATGTGTGCTTAGGACATTGTTATTAATGTGATAATATGTGGGGATGTCACTCTCCTCAAATGGGATGATGATACATTTTTTGGCATTCAGCTTGAGGCCATGTTTCTGGCACCAATCATTTGTTTGGGTGAGACCCTCTTGTAGGATGTCCACATCACTTGGGGAATTGATGACTGCGCTCATCTTGCAGTCATCTGCAGATTTGGTCAGCCATAGCCCACTGGTTTTGGCCTGCACTTCAGAGAAGTATATCCTGAATAACAGAGGCCACAAGACTGATCCCTGGGATAACACCGCTCATTAAGAATCTACTGCTTGAGGTGGCTTCCCCTATTTTGATTAGCTGGGTTCTGTCAGTGAGCCAGTTTGCTACCCATCTGGTAACATATGGATTGATACCTAGTTGAGAGAGTTTATCTGTTATGCCTGAGTGGGGAATAGTGTTGAAGGCTTTGGCCAGGTCAAGGTAGGCGGTGTGCACCGTATTCCCCTCATCCATGGCCTTGGTGATTGTCTCAAAGAAGCCAACCAGATTTAACAGACATGACCTCCCCTTGACAAAGCCAAACTGTGTGGGGTCGAGTGTTTGGAGGTTGTCAGTGTTCCTGTTGTACAACCTGTTAGTACTAGGGATCCACCTCTGTGACTTGTTTTTGTGGTTTGACCTGGATTTGTTTCAGTCTGGTACTGCCATTTCTATGTAGTTGTTTATATGGTTGCACTGGTCTTTTGTATATGTCTCTGCATAAGTTTGTTTTTTCTTTATTTGGGAAAGCGTGGAAACTAGCTATGCCGTCCCTTAACAGGGAGTAATTTACCTTAGAGAAGTTCTTAAAGATTTTGGGGTTGGGGGAGCTAATTTCTCCTTTATTTCAAAGTAGACAGCTTTTGTGATCTAGTCTTACCAGTAAGGACATCACACTTGGGGGTTCAGCACTCTTCCATATTTCCGAGTGCCAGATCTAGGATGTTGGTTCCCCAAGTGAGAGTACAGACTAGCTGCTCCAGGAAATCTGAATTTACAAAGTCAAGTCTTTGGGCCTGTCTGTTAGTGGTCCTATATGCCTCCCAGTTAATGGAGGAGTAGTTAAAATCACCCATGAGTATGGTATAGTTCTGTATGGTGAGTGATTCTAGGAATTTCAGGTATGATGTATGGATTTCCTGGTCCTAGTCCATGGTGGGGGACTTGTAGCTAGCAAGAATATGTTAATGGATTTTTCCAGAGGTTAATTGGGCATAGAGTAACTCAAGCAGTGTCATATGGTTTGATCCGGCTTGAGGTGTGGTTATCCTTTATGTAGATAGAGCAAAAGGCAGAGGTGTATCTTTTATGTTCAGTGGGTTGTTGGAATGTATGAAAGGCGTTATAGCCATGCATTGCCAAAGTGCTTTCTGTAGCTTCGAACCATGTTTCACTAACTTCACATACTTCAGCATCCTACAGGGTGAGGAGAGCTTCCATGGAGAGCAATTTCTTGTTGAAACTGCAACCATTGAGCAGTAACACCTTCATCTTGTTTGAGCAGATTTTATTATGTTGGAAGGTTTGTCTGTTTGGCAGTGCCTAAAAAGGCACTATAGGGGTGGATAATGTTTTGGCCAATATCTGAAAGCCTAGAGGAGACCGGTGAAGACCATCCCAGACGAAGCAACATGGCCTGTCAACCATGTCCTCCCAGGCTGACAATTATTGGACCTCTTTGGAATATCACCAGTAGCTAAGCCAATTGTTAAAGATGATAATTTTCTGCTGGTATTGTGGCATCATCCTTGGACAGGGTAGAATGCTACTCACTGCTAGGCCCATACCTGCCTGTGACACATATTCTGAGAGCTCAGTTATGTCTGTCATCACATAGTCGACAGAGGTATGTCTCAGGTCCTTCATGACCACATTGACTATGACTGAGTCATACTGGTTCTTAGGGTTAAGTGCTGAGTGCTTTTCCCCGACAGGCAGATAACTGTAAACCTTCCCCTTATCCAGCCTGGTGAGAGGGACATCAGTATGCCTCACAATGGAGTCTCCTGTGACCAAAATATTGAGTTGTGGAGTGTTTCGCCTTATGGGTTTGGTAGATGAAACACAATGAAATGTGTCTTTATATGTTATGATGGGAATTGTCTTGTTCATGTGCATGTAGAACTTCTGAGGACTGCGCCTGAGAGACCTTTCAGGTTTGGGTAAGTTACATGTGAGCACCTCTGCATATGTGGGTCTGCGTGCATGGTCCTTTGTGGGTGTTGTGCGTTGCTGTGTATGAGTCGCCGACAACCTGTTTGTTGCTTTTTCTGTCTGTATGTGAGTGTGTAGCCTCCAGTGTCAGTGTATAACTACAGTTCTCACATACTGCATTTGTCTGTTTGAGAATTAAGTGTTTGTCAGTGTGCATAAGGCTGTTGTTAACACTGCCTCAGGATGCCCATGTCCACCAAGCTGGATGCAGAGATAGCAGGAAAGAGCCCATCCATGGTTGCAGGTCCTAATGTGTACTTCAAAGGATAGGTGTGGTGGGTGTTTGTAACTGGATGAGGGAAGAGTGCCTACTTACTGTAATCTGCTGCTGCCCAGCACTAAACCAGATGCTGTCTGAGCAGCAGTAATCCTGGGTGCTGTGGTAGGGTAAGGTTAGACTTAAGTAAGTTCATAAGTACTGCTCACTGCTCAAAGTAGTTCCCTGTGAGTAATGCAGGACTGAGGTAAAGTTCCAAAGTGCTTTTTATAGGGAAAGTGCAGCTTCTGGTGATTGCATGTATACAGGGCACCAGTAATTGCCACTGCATGAAGGGCAGCTTCTCACAAACACTAGGCTTGTATATGATCAGGTAAGCACGCAATGAGCTTTCCTCCAGAAATTCCCAGCTCAGAGAGGAGAAGTCAGCCCACTCCTGTCACAAGAGTGCAGACTTTGACCCTCTTAACGTAAAATGACTGGTGTGGAGCCCAAGTGTTAAGGAACCTCAAACAGATGCCTAATACTAAGAAACACTAGATGCAGTGTGTTTCAGTGCAGAACAGCAGTTTGAAAATGCAACTTTAAAGTTTAAAGATGTGAGACTGTATGGGAACTTTGAGGGGTATTTCTATATTAAAGTGTTCGGCATTCCCACTGCTGCAGTTGCCTTTATCCTATGTGGGTTGTGTCTTGCCCAAGACACTATAACCGTACAGCATCCAAGAGTTCTGGCTTCCTTCCATACTTCTAGTCTGAAGCCTAGGGCAACCCTAAGGAGGGAAAATCTTTAAGAAACACAATATTTCTTAATTGCCATCTTTTTTTCCTCTGGGACCACTGTTTTTAGCATTGGCTAGTGAGTGAGGTGTGTATAATTTAGAAATGTACTGTTTGTGCAGATTTTTCTTAATTATAAAAGTTTAAATGTGGTACAGTAGTTTATTTGGGCAGGGATGACAACAAAGCATGCAGTGCTTGGGTTCATTCACTGACAACTTACCTGCCATTTATCTCTATAAGATGAACTTTAGATGTCCTTCAAGGATGCATCTGCAGTCATAACATATGGGTTGTCCTGCCTCAGGCAGCCCTTCGGTCGGCCAGATTCCAAAGTCTGGGTCTGGCCTCGGCTGATGTCGCACTTTCCCCGACGTCAGAGCATCTGGGGTATAAAAGCATCAGCCAACGCCATTTTCCTCAGTCTTTCTTGCCGCGCGGTGCCCGAAGCAGAAGCTGTTCGCAAGTGCCGGTCGGTCAGATCCAGTGAATTCAGCTACCGAAGACTTGAAAAGCTAAGTACCCCGCTCGGGACTCTTTCTTGCCTCAGCCGATGTCAGACAAAGTAAATAATTGTTTAACTTGTGGGAAACAAATACCTCATAAGGATTTCCATTCCCACTGCCTTCCTTGCTTAGGCCCAGACCACGACGTATCGGCCTGTTTAGCCTGTGCTTCCTTCAACCGACGAACTCTTAGACGTTGGTCGGAGTTTGCATAGGAATTTTTTGGAGCCGCTTTTGCTTATAAAATGCCGTCGGAGACTCCGACTTCGCATATGGTCAAAAAATGCAAGGAAAAGGATTGGCACTCGCGGCCCGCGGTTTCGGCTGAAACCACAGCTAGGCCTACCGCGAGTGCCTCGGTTTCGGCCGAAACAGAGTCCTCGGAGATTCCTTCTTCCGAAACCATACTTCCGACCACCGAGGCCCGGGAGGCCCCGGCTGAGTCGGCTTCAGAACTTCCTACCGAAACCAGTGTTCAGGAAATGTCCGACATCATACCTTTGGACATTTCTACTCCTGCACGTGGGGCAGCTAGGCCCCCTGCTTCCATGTCCATTAAGGCCTTTTCTAGGGCTAAAGCTGCCAAACTTTCTAAAGCTTTGCCTGCCAAATCTACCTCCCAGAGGCCTTCCTCTAGTTCACAGATCCTCAGCCTTGCTGAGGACCTTATTTCCTTAATTAGGGGTTCACAACCTCACCCAGACAGGGCCTCTCAACCACCTCCAGACAAAAGGCCCAGGACTGACCCCTCTGACCCACACTCCTCAGATGATTCCACGGATGGGTCTGAGTTGTCAGACCACCAGGAAGGGGCTTACTCGCCTTATGAGGATTCAGATGCTGAGGAATCTATCCCTTCGGCCTCCCCTCCTGAAGAGTTTTCCTTTGGTGAGACTCTACACTCCATGAGAGAGCATTTTCAATGGCAAGGTCAGGATTTCTCTGATTCTAGAAAAAGATTAAGGACCTTTTTGCATTTGCCTCAGCATAGGCCCTTAGCTATACCTCCTGTTCTGAATGTAATTGATGATGTGTACAATGATGTCAGTACAGCCCCTGATACTCTTCCTCCGGCCCCTGCCAAACCTGACAGATACTACAGGGTCCCGGATTCTCATTTCCATCTGTTTAAAGCCCATTCTGCAGACCCAGAAACTATTTCTCAGGGCCCTAAAGGGGTTGCAGCCGCTACTGCCCAAAATCCTCTACCCTCTGAAATAGAGTCTAGAGCTTTAGAGAGATGGGGAAAGAAGGTGTATACTTCAGCAACTCTTTCTGTCAGGGCATTAAACTGTCAATTTCATATGATACAGTACCAAGAGTATTTGTTAGATGAACTGAATAAAAAACTTTCTTCTCCTGAACCCATAGACCGTAAATCCCTTCAGGATTTGGTACACAACTCACAACAGGTTAATAATCATTTCTTAAAATGTGGCTATGATGCACTGGAGGCTTCATTTAGATCAGCTATGACTGGGACAGTTATTCGTAGGCATGCCTGGCTAAAGGAGCAATCTTTGCCAGACCATGTCAAAGCTAAACTCCTGGATGCTCCAATAGAGAAACAAAATTTATTTGGCTCCTCTGCTCAGGAGATCTTAAAAAAGGTTGAAGAAAAGGCAAAATCTGTGCAAACAGTTAAAAGATTTCCTGCAAGTTCAACCACCGAGATTCAGCAGAAACTGGCCTACTAAGAATTGGTCCTTTCCAGACTCGGACAGAGCCCAGAGAGGCAGGAACAGGCGCCCTAGAGGCAGAGGTCAATCGAAGGGCTCCTACAGAGGCCGTCAGTGGCAGCCTGCCAACCAGAGGAGTAGTGCAACAGCAACAACAACAACCACTACACCAGGACAGGCTCAATGACTTAACTCTGACTCCGCCTACCAGGGATCAACTGGAAGCACCCTTGGGCGGAAAGCTGGCTTTATTCTCAAAAAACTGGCATTAAGGATACATGGACACTGCAAATAATAGACAAAGGATACAGGTTCCACTTCCACACTTTGCCAAAAAGAAGCGGAATGCCAAACCTTCCACCAAATCAGATGGCAGAGGCTTTAAGACAAATCAGCAAGTTACTTCAGATAAAAGCTATAGAAAAGGTACCATGTTCAGAACAAGGCCAAGGATTTTACTCCAGACTATTCCTTGTACCAAGAAAAGAAAATCAATGGAGGCCTATTCTCGACCTGTCCGCACTGAACACTTATCTCATTGTGCCAAAATTCAAAATGCTGACCCTACAGCAACTTCTTCCCATGTTGGGCAAGGAGGCTTGGCTGGTGACTCTAGATCTCAAGGAGGCATACCTGCACGTCCCTATTCGACCAAGTTGCAGAAGACACCTCAGATTTCTTGCAGGATCAGAGCATTATCAATTCTCAGCATTGGGTGGCCCTTTGGCTTATCTACTGCGCCCAGAGTATTCACGAAATGCCTGGCATCAGTAATTGCACATTGCAGACTACAGGGAATTCAAATTTACCCATACCTGGACGACTGCCTAATACAAGCGGACAACAAGAAAAATTTGATAAAGGACTTGGCTTATGCCATACACCTGCTACAGACCTTGGGATACACAGTCAACATCCAAAAGTCAAGACTAGTACCATCCCAAAGGATAACCTTTTTGGGTGCAGATCTGGACACAACCACCCAAATGGCTTTTCTCACAGAAGAAAAACAAAAACAACTTCCAGATAACTTCATGATTCTGACAAGACAAACTCAGCTTACTGCAAGGAAAGTCCTGCAGGCCCTGGGTTACATGGCATCCTGCATAATTCTAATACCGCATGCCAGGCTGCATATGAGGAAATTACAATGTTACCTAAGGAGTGTATGGTCTCAACACAGTCACAGTTTAGAAACCATGATACCAATCATTCCATGCCTTCAAAAGGAATTCCTGTGGTGGGCTCAGGCCTGCCAGTCCAACAGAGGGTTGCCTTTCAACAAACCAAAAACAAGGCAGACCATCACCACGGACGCCTCAGACCGAGGATGTGGAGCACACATTGAGGGCAAATGTATCCAAGGCCTATGGCCTCAAGGACAGCTAAGCATGCACATAAACCAAAAGGAAATGCTGGCAGTGAGGCATGCAATCGAGGCATTCAAACCCTTCCTCCAACAAGGACACCTGTTAATAAGGACAGACAACACCACGGTCATGTGGTACATAAACAAGCAGGGAGGCACACATTCTTACCCTCTATGCCGGATGGCTATGAATCTGTGGGAACTATGCCTGAATCTCAATATCCAACTACAGTCCCAATTCGTGCCAGGGAAAGAAAATGCACTGGCGGACAGCTTAAGCAGAACTACCATGGATGCTGCACCCAGACATCTTCCAACTCATAGCAAAGACATGGGGAATGCCGGAGATAGATCTGTTCGCCTCCCCACTCAACCATCAACTGAAGACATTCTGCTCAAGGACATACCACCCACAAGCTTGGAGGGTGGACTCTCTCTCTTTCAGCTGGAAAGCCCTAACAGTATATGCCTTCCCACCTCTCCCATTGATGTACAAGGTTCTACTGAAGATCAGGGAGGAACAGCCAAAAGTGATACTAATAGCTCCGGACTGGCCAAGACAACACTGGTATCCATTATTGAGAAGCATGTCTCAGGCAAAATCATGGCCTCTCCCCTATGGCCTCTTCTTCTGACGCAGAACAATTTCAAGACCCTGCATCCCAACTTGAAAACATTGCAGCTAACTGCCTGGAAAATTCCTTAAATCCCAATCCAGCTGTTTTATCTCAGAGGGTGAAGGACATTATCCTGGAGGCTCGCAGGCCTTCCACAAGGAAGACATACTCAGCTAAATGGAAGAGATTTCTCATTTGGAGCACATCAAAAGGCTCAGATGTCACAGTGGCAAACATAACAAATATCCTAGAATACTTAGCAGAATTGTTCCACAATGGCCTGTCCTATTCTTCCATTAAGATTCATGCTTCAGCAATTTCAGCAGAATACAATGTGGATCCACCTATCTTCTCGCACCCTCTCCTCAGACAATTCCTGAGAGGGATCAAAAATATTAAACCTCCAAGAAGACCCCCTCTACCTGCCTGGCATCTCAACTTTGTGCTGGAGAAACTGACACTTCCTCCTTTTGAACCAGCAGCATCAGCGGATGTACAGTTTCTATCTTGGAAAACTGCATTCCTTCTGGCAATCACTTCAGCAAGAAGAGTATCTGAGTTACAAGCATTAATGGCAGTGCAGCCTTTTCTTATTTTCCACCAGGACAGGGTTTCACTAAGAACCAATCCTACTTTTATGCCAAAGGTGGTATCTAGGGTATCCTTGAACCAAGCTATTCACTTGCCTACGTTCTTCCCTAATCCACAGAATAGAGGGGAAAAACTTTTGCACACCCTGGATATACACAGACAACTACGCTACTACTTGGACAGAACAAAAACTAGCAGAAAAACTGACCAACTTTTTGTAGCATATGCAACTGGGGTGCAAGGAAGAGCAATTTCCAAACTGACAGTTTCAAAATGGATAGGAAATTGCATTCGATTTTGCTACTCCTTTCATGGAAAGACAGTTCCTGAAAACATCAGGCCTCACTCTACAAGGGCCACGGCCACCACTACAGCCTTCCTACGAGGGGTGGCTACCAAGGACATTTTAGAAGCTGCTACTTGGAGCTCCGTGCATACATTTGCCAAGCATTACAATCTACCTTTATACTCTAGATCCAGAGCAGGGTTTGCTACTGCAGTCCTGCAGGGGATCTTAACTACACCATCCCTTTCTTAGTACCTCCTCCCCCAGATTGGCTATGGTATTCTACCCATATGTTATGACTGCAGATGCATCCTTGAAGGACATAGTACAGTTTTGTACCTACCATAAATGTAGATGTCCGATAGGTATGCATCTGCAGTCAGGATTACCCTCCTTCCCCTCTGTGGTATTCCTAGGGTTCTTGCCCCTCTTTTAGCTAGCTGGGGGAATCTATTATGGTGTATTTGTTTGTTTATACATGTATATAATTTGCAAATGTTTGGAACTTTTCAGCATTTATCCAAATTTAGCCTTCCTAGAGGGCACCTGGCATCTGGGGCAAGAAAAACTGAGGAAAATGGCGTTGGCTGATGCTTTTATACCCCAGACGCTCTGACGTCGGGGAAAGTGCGACATCAGCCGAGGCCAGACCCAGACTTTGGAATCCGGCCGACCGAAGGGCTGCCTGAGGCAGGACAACCCATATGTTATGACTGCAGATGCATACCTATCGGACATCTACATTTTTGGTAGGTACAAAACTGTACTTTCTAAGGTATTTCTGTCATGATTTTAGTTTACTGCTTGTGCATTTACAGGGCATGTGGTGTTTGTGTTCACATGGTGACAGCTTCCTTTGTTGTTTATTTTTTTCAGACTATTTATAATTCTGAGGGCTTTCTAACATAATTGTAGTGTGCTTTTTGTGCATTACTTTGATGTCCTTCAAGGATGCATCTGCAGTCATAACAAATGGTTGTCCTGCCTCAGGCAGCCCTTCGGTCGGCCGGATTCCAAAGTCTGGGTCTGGCCTCGGCTGATGTCGCACTTCACCCGACGTCATAGCTGCTGGGGTATAAAGGCATCAGCCGACGCCATTTTCCTCAGTCTTTCTTGCCGCACAGTGCCCGAAGCAGAAGCTGTTCGCAAGTGCCGGTCGGTCAGATCCAGAGATTTCAGCGCATCAAGACTTCTAAAAGCTAAGTACCCGCTAGGGACTCTTTCTTGCCTCAGCCGATGTCAGACAAAGTAAATAATTGTTTAACTTGTGGGAAACAAATACCTCATAAGGATTTCCACTCTTACTGCCTTCCTTGCTTAAGCCCAGACCACGACGTATCAGCTTGTTTAGCCTGTGCTTCCTTCAACCGACGGACTCTTAGATGTCGGTCGGAGTTTGCAGAAGAGTTTTTTGGCTCCACTTTTGCATATAAAATGCCGTCGGAGACTCCTAAAAAACGCAAAGAAAAGGACCGACACTCGCAGCCCACGGTTTCGGCTGAAACCACGGTTAGGCCTACCGCGAGTGTCTCGGTTTCGGCTGAAACCGAGACCTCGGTTCTCCCTTCGGCCGAAAGCATGCCGCCGATAACCGAGGCCACACAGGCCATGGCTGAGTCGGCTACAGAAATTCCTGCTGAAGTAGCAGGCACACAAGAGTTGTCTGACACTATTCCGTTGGACATCTATACTCCTGCACGTGGGGCAGCTAGACCCCCTGCTTCTATGTCTATCAAGGCCTTTTCCAGGGCTAAAGCAGCCAAACTTTCCAAGGCCTTACCTTCAAAAGCTCCCTCTCACAGGCCTACCTCAAGTTCCCAGATTCTCAGCCTTGCTGAGGACCTAATTTCTCTGATCAGGGGAACCCATCCTCACCCAGACAGGGCCTCACAATCCCCTCCTGAAAAGAGGCCTAGGACTGAACCCCCTGAACCTCTGTCCTCTGACTACTCCTCGAATGGTTCAGATGTATCGGACCATCAGGAAGGCCCGTACTCACCTTATGAGGATTCTGATGCAGAAGACTCCATTCCTTCTGCCTCACCTCCAGAAGAATTTTCTTTTGGGGAAAACCCACACTCAATGAGGGAACACTTCCAATGGCAGGGTCAGGATTTTTCTGATTCTAGGAAAAGGCTAAGGACTTTTTTACACTTACCACAGCATAGGCCTTTAGCCATTCCACCTGTACTATCAGTTGTTGATGATGCATACAATGATGCCATTACTGCCCCTGATTCTCTTCCCCCGGCCCCTGCAAAGCCTGACAGATACTACAGGGTCCCGGATTCCCACTACCACTTGTATAAGGCTCATGCTGCAGACCCAGAAACCATTTCTCAGGGCCCTAAAGGTGTTGCAGCTGCCTCTGCCAAAAACCCACTACCATCTGAAAGAGAATCTAGAGCATTAGAGAGATGGGGTAAAAAGGTTTATACATCTGCTACTCTTTCTGCCAGGGCTTTAAACTGTCAATTTCACATGATACAGTACCAGGAATTTTGTTAGATCAGCTGAATAAAAAGCTGGCCTCTCCTGAACCTTTAGACCGTAAGTCCCTTCAGGATTTGGTACACAATTCTCAGCAGGTCAGTAATCATTTCTTAAAATGTGGCTATGATGCACTGGAGGCTTCATTTAGATCAGCTATGACTGGAGCAGTGATTCGAAGGCATGCCTGGTTAAAAGAACAATCCTTACCAGACCATGTTAAGTCTAAACTCCTGGATGCCCCTATGGAGAAACAAAGTTTGTTTGGCTCCCTGCACAGGAGGTTCTAAAGAAAGTGGAAAAAAAGCAAAATCTGTCCAAACAGTCAAGGATTTTTTGCAGGTCCAACCTCCGAGGTTTAGCAGAAATTGGCCTTCAAAGAACTGGTCCTTTCCAGACACCTCCAGAGCACAGAGAGGCAGAAATAGACGCCAAGAGGCAGAGGTCAATCTAGGGTGCCTACAGGGGTCGTCAGTGGCAACCTGCCAACCAAAGAAGTGCCGCCACAGCTGCGACTGCAACCACTTCTACAGGACAGACACAATGACTTGGCTCTGATTCCGCCTACCAGGGAACAACTGGATGCACCCTTGGGCGGAAAGCTAGCCTTATTCTCAAGAAATTGGCATTGTATTACAGGAGACAAATGGACTTTACAAACAATAGACAAGGGCTACAGGTTTCACTTCCACACTCTACCAAAAAAGAGAGGAATGCCAAACCTTCCACCAAGCCAGAAATCAGAGGCTCTAAAACAATGAGAGCAATAGAAAAGGTACCATCTATGGAACAAGGCCAAGGATTTTACTCCAGACTATTCCTTGTACCAAGAAAAGAAAATCAATGGAGGCCTATTCTCGATTTGTCCGCACTGAACACATACCTCATTGTTCCAAAATTCAAAATGCTGACCCTACAGCAACTTCTTCCCATGTTGGGCAAGGAGTCTTGGCTGGTGACTCTAGATCTCAAGGAGGCATACCTGCACGTCCCTATCCGACCAGATTGCAGAAGACACCTCAGATTTCTTGCAGGATCAGAGCATTATCAATTCTCAGCATTGCCCTTTGGCTTATATACTGCGCCCAGAGTATTCACGAAATGCCTGGCATCAGTAATTGCTCATTGCAGGCTTCAGGGAATTCAAATCTACCCATACCTGGACGACTGCCTAATACAAGCGGACAACAAGACAAAATTAATAAAGGATTTGGCCAGTGTCATACAACTGCTGCAAGCCTTGGGATACACAGTCAACATACAAAAATCAAGACTAGTGCCATCCCAAAGGATAACATTTTTTGGGTGCAGAACTGGACACAATAACTCTGATGGCTTTTCTCACAGAGGAAAAATAAAAGCAACTACCAGTCTATTTTATGGCATTAACAAGACAAACTCAGCTTACTGCAAGGAAAGTCCAGCAGGCCCTGGGTTACATGGCATCCTGCATAATATTGATCCCACATGCCAGGCTGCATATGAGAAAGTTACAATGGTACCTAAGGAATGTATGGTCTCAACACAGACACAGTCTAGAAGCCCAGATACCAATCATTCCATGTCTGAAAAAAGAATTCCTGTGGTGGGCTCAGGCCTGTCAGATAAACAATGGATTGCCTTTCCACAAACCACATCCAAGGCAGACCATCACCACGGACGCCTCAGACCTAGGCTGGGGGGCACACATGGAAGACAAGTGTATCCAAGGCCTATGGTCACAAGACCAGCTGAATCTACACATAAATCTAAAGGAGATGCTGGCAGTGAAACATGCAATCGAGGCATTCAGACCATTCATCCAGCAAGGACACCTGCTGATAAGGACGGACAATACCACAGTCATGTGGTACATCAACAAACAGGGAGGCACACATTCATACCCTCTATGCCGGATGGCAATGGACCTGTGGAACTTGGCCCTGAATCTCAACATCCAACTGCAGGCCAGATTTGTACCAGGAAAAGAGAATTCAATAGCAGACAGCTTAAGCAGGACTACCACGGATGCTCACGAATGGATGCTGCATCCAGATATTTTCAAAACCATAACAAAGAAATGGGGAATGCCAGAGATAGACCTGTTTGCCTCCCCACACAACCACAAACTGAAGAAATTCTGCTCAAGAGTATACCACCCACTTGCCTGGAGGGTGGACTCCCTTTCTTTCAGCTGGAAGGACCTGACAGTATATGCCTTTCCACCTCTTCCTTTGATGTACAAAGTTCTACTGAAGATCAGAGAGGAACAGCCAAAGGTAATTCTGATAGCTCCAGACTGGCCAAGGCAACATTGGTACCCGCTACTGAGAAGCATGTCTCGGACGCATTCATGGCATCTACCTCTATGTCCTTTACTTCTAACGCAGAACAATTACAAATACCCTGCATCCAAACTTAAAAACACTGCAGCTAACTGCTTGGAAAATTGCATAAAACAAAACCAACTTGATTTATCTCAGAGGGTTAAGGACATTATCCTGGAGGCTCGCAGACTCTCCACAAGGAAAACATATTCAGCCAAATGGAAAAGATTCCTCATTTGGAGTGCAGAAAAGGGAGAAAATGTCACACTAGCAAACCTAGCACACATCCTGGAATACTTAGCAGAACTGTTCCACAATGGCCTGTCCTATTCTTCCATTAAGATACATGCATCAGCAATTTCAGCAGAGTACAACATGGATCCTCATGTCTTCTCTCATCCTCTCCTCAGACAATTTTTGACAGGGATCAAAAATGTAAAGCCTCCAAGAAAACCACCTTTGCCTGCATGGGATCTCAATTTTGTGCTAGAAAAATTAACACTTCCCTGTTTTAAACCAGCAGCAACAGCAGACTTACAGTTCTTATCTTGGAAAACTGCCTTCCTGCTAGCAATCACTTCAGCAAGAAGGGTATCTGAGTTACAGGCATTAATGGCAGTGCAGCCTTTCCTTATCTTCCATCAGGATAGAGTGTCTCTGAGAACCAATCCTACTTTTATGCCAAAGGTGGTATCCAGGGTATCCTTGAACCAAGCCATACATTTACCTACATTCTTCCCCAACCCACAGAACACGGGAAAACTACTACACACCTTGGATGTACACAGACAGCTGCACTACTATCTGGACAGAACCAAGGCCAGCAGAAAAACTGACCAGCTTCTGGTAGCATATGCAACAGGAGTGCAAGGAAAAGCAATTTCAAAACAGACAATCTCAAAATGGATAGGAAATTGCATTCGATTCTGCTACTCATTTCATGGAAAGACAACTCCTGAAAATATCAGGCCTCACTCCCCAAGAGCTACAGCCACCACTACAGCTTTCCTACGAGGAGTGGCTACCAAAGACATTTTAGAAGCTGCTACTTGGAGCTCCGTGCATACATTTGCCAAGCATTATAATCTTCCTTTATACTCCAGATCCCGAGCAGGTTTTGCAACTGCTGTTTTACAAGGGATCTTAACTACACCATCATTATCTTAGTGCCTCCTCTAGTTTGGCTATGGTATTCTACCCATTTGTTATGACTGCAGATGCATCCTTGAAGGACGCAGTACAGTTTTGTACCTACCATAAATGTAGATGTCCGATAGGTATGCATCTGCAGTCAGGATTACCCACCCTCCTTCCCTCTGTGGTATTCCTAGGGTACTTACCCCTCTTTTAGCTAGCTGGGGGAATCTATTATGGTGTATTTGTTTGTATGTATATATATTTTGCTTTCTACTGTTTGGAATTGTCTGCATTTATCCAAATTTAGCCTTCCTGAGGGCACCTGGCATCTGGGGCAAGAAAC